>NW_017619133.1:604108-691608 GCF_001879475.1 Ipomoea nil
TATATATATAAACTTATGAGCCTATAGAACATCCTCCCTTATTCATACGTATCCATATAAATTGTTACAGTCATATTACATACAACAATATCCCTAGCCCAAACCATACACATGTACCCTAGCTACGATAATCTTATATACATCTATGAGTTTGCCCTTAGCGTATCCTAACCCTGAAATATCATTCCGTACAAATTACAACACTCTTATATATATATATATATATATATATATATATATATATATATATATATATATATATATATATATATATATATATCTTGAGATAGCCATAAATTCTACTTTTCCCCCTCGCATGACCTCCCTGTTACCACTCCTACCTTCCCTAAATAATTAAAAAACCTTCCCTAAATAATTAAAAACTTTAGCCTCATCATCAGGTCATCAATTAATTTAGGAATTAGCAATCAAGGGTCTTCAACTCTAAGTTGTTCAGGTATTCTAGGCTTCTAGAGGTAAAAATTATGCCTACCTAAAACTAATTTTCCTAAGTGCTTGTGTGATTAAATTCTGTCAAGATTTCTCAAGATAAAACCTTTAGTACTTGTGAACCTAGGCTATCTTACTCGTACTTATTAAAGAATATTTGTATGCAAATTGCATGGTCCAATTATAGGTGCTTATCAACCATCTGCGGCCCATGATCCTTGGGTAGTAGTGTCTTTTTCTATTTTTTTTTTAAGTGTGAACGCATGTGTAATCCTTGCCTTAATTGGTTTCCTATTTTTTTAGATCACCACCATTGTGATTTGGAGCCACGATTTCTTCATCATTGATTGAGTGTTCACCCATGCAATGTAATCGGTATTTTTTTTCGCTCGTTCTTTTGAATATATTATTGCCTATATTTGGATGGTTGTGTAGTACAAATGCCTGGATAGTATGATTGTGCATTCGTGTGTGCTGGTTGTGCAACCTAGTGTTGTAAGTTGTGCACCGTAGGGTGGTGAGTTGTGCATTAGTGAACATAGTTTAGTGCATCGTAGGACATTGAGATGTCCATTGTAGGATTTTTAGGTGGTGTTTGAATGCACAACTATAGACTTATCGATGCACAACAGTCTGTATAGAAATGGCCAATAGTTTGTATAGTAATGCACAGATTCTAATAAGACTAATTTACCCATCAATTTATATTTTTTAATATTTTAAAGGAATTTGTTTCTTTAATTCGTGTGATTTGTTCCCTTTAATCTCAGCCATGCTTTATTTTGATTTATTGGCCTAGATTAGTCCTCACGTCCTCATCTAAGGTTAGATCCTCACATGATCCTCACCCTATATATGGGAGCGTTCACATGCGGAGGAACTCTCGGGTAAAAAATATGGTAAGATCTGAGCCATTGATCTAATCTATATCAACTGCTCAGAATGAAGGAATTTTTTTTAAGGCGCTTCATAGAGTTATGCACCTGTATCTTCATTTAGTTTTCAAAGTTATGCATATTAAGTTCAATGTTATACATCCCTCATTGAGCCAAAGAACTACAACGAAGCTCACACAAATGAACACTAGAGTAAGGCAATGTCAGACAAACTGGCGCAGTTCGAATGGAATGAGGTATGGGATCTAGTTCCTTGTTCTTCAAATGTTAATGTTGTGGGCACAAAATGTATTTTCAGAAACAAAATCAATGAGCATGGAAATGTTACCCGAAACAAAGTAAGACTAGTTGCACAAGGATACTATCAATTTTAAGGTGTTGACTATGATGAGACGTTTACTCCGGTAGCAAGACTAGAATCAATACGGCTTCTACTGGCAGTGTCGTGCATTCTAAAATTTGAACTCCATCAAATGGATATCAAAATAGCCTTTCTAAATAGTTTCCTGCACGAAGACATTTATGTAGCGCAGCCAAAAGGCTTTGAGGATCAACAGCACTCAGACTACATCTTCAAATTGAAGAAATCTCTCTATGGACTCAAGCAAGCATCTCGAGCATGCTATGAGAGACTGACTTGATATATACTCAACAATGGCTATTAGAGAGGGGGCAGACAAACATTGCTCGTTCAGTTTCAAGGAAGCATATTATTGTGACACAAGTATACATGGATGATATCATCTTCGGATCTACATCTCGAACTAGCCCCGGAACAGTTCATAGAAGTTATGCAACATGAGTACAATTCGAAATGAGTATGATTGGAGAATTGACTTGTTTTCTTGGACTTCAAATAAAGCAACTCCAATCAGGATTGTTTATATCTCAGGAAGAGTATGCCAAAAACATGTTAAAAAGATTCGGCTTGGACTCAACCAAAGAAGCTCGTACATGATAAGTGTTAAATTGTGTCACTTTTATGGGTTAATTGAGAGTCATATTTCGCTTAATTAGAGTCCTTTAGACCTATTATGTGCTTAGAATAGCTTAATTTGATTAAAATTAGGGACAAGGACTAGTTTTGGTTACATTTGTAGAAAATAGCAAACATATTAATAATTTTAGGACATTTCAGCGACATTTCGGAAGAAAAATCATATCTAGAGCTATAAGTGTCCGATCGAGGTGATTCAAGTGGCCACGGATCGGCATCGAAAATATCTACAACTTTCATGAAGATCAAGAAGGTCAATTCGGATATCTAAGTTGTCAATCCGCACGTGCCTCACATAGCCAATTAAGTTTCATCATAATTTTCTATATAAACCTCATTGAAACACATCCTTTCGCCATCATCTTGCATCCCATTTCTTTTTTACTCATCAAACCATAGATTTTTTTTTCTACGGAAGTTATTTATATAGAAATCTTGATATAATGTGATGCGGAACAGGAATTGAGGAAATAGTAGAGAAATGGTCACATGCATGAAGTCTAAGAGACATAGAGTTTGGTGGCCACTTTTTACGGAAAATCTGAATTAGCTTTAAGTGTTATTATTCTCATTATGTTTATTTTGTAGTTCCCATGCATGCTTTTATTATTTGCAACTCTTCAATTTTCTTAATTGTCTATGTAAACAGACTTTTGTATTGAGCTGTTTAAGTTTAATATAATTGAAAGTCTTTGAGTTTGAGTTCTAGTGTTTGTGTTCTTCTTGTTCTCCTTGTCCTGCATCAGTTGGTATCAGAGCCTCAATTTCCTAGGCGACAACCGAGATAGCGGCATAGCCCTCTCCACTTGTCACGACCCAAGATGGCACAAGGCGATATCAACAACAAGGGTAACAACCCATCCTTCGGCGGTGACCGTGGAATGGATTGCCTTCGGGCAGCTTTTCAAGTATATAGTGAGAATGTTAATCACGAGTTTCAAGAAATTTGTAACATTCTTGCAAAAATAAATATTCAATTAGAAGGTAATGGTGCAACTCCGGGCATTATCAATGACTGGAATCCGCCGGCAAAGCACGTGAGTAGAAACAGACATCGACAACATCTCCATTACCATCCAAATCTTGAGCTAAACACTTTTAATGGCAATGTGGACGCAAAAGCCTTTTTGGACTGGTGCTTTGAAGTGGAACACTATTTAGACATGCTGGAAATCCCCCATGACAAGCAAGCCAAATATGTTGGGTGTAAACTGAGAGGGGGAGCCTCTGCCTGGTGGGATATGTTGCAAAATAATAGGAGATACCAAGGGAAATCTCCAGTAAGATCATGGAGGAAAATGAGAAAATTTTTGATGAGTAGATTTCTACCACCTGACTATCAACAACATTTGTTTAATCAATATCAGAATTGCTTCCAAGGATTCCAGAGTGATTTAATACACTGAAAAGTTCTTTTGGCTAGCGGCATGTTGCAATCTCTTTGAAACTTCGGAACAACAAGCTGCTCGTTATATAAACGGTTTGAGATGTGCCATACAAGAAAAGATGAGCCAAAATCATGCTTGGTCCGTAGACGAGGCTTACAATATGGCTTTGCAAGCTGAAGCTATTGTTTCACAATCCAACCAACAAAAGCCGCCAACAATTGTACACCCATGGTCTTTAAATTATGAGACACTACAACACACTATTTACAACAATTCTTGCAATTTCCAGTCTGTAGCCACAAATAATGCAGACCCATCTAGAATAACCCCTTCAACAAAGTCGAGTGGCGAGGCCTCTACAAAGAAACCATACCAGAACTCTAACACCACACTGATAATTGGAAATTGTTTCAACTGTGGGGAGCTAGATAATCATTGCTCAGACGAGTGTAGAGTTCGAATATCTGCTAATCTCACAAAAGAATATGTTGAGGATGATGGAGAAGGGAATGTCTATGGGGAATTCAACGTTAAAGTTGCAGCAGAAGTAGGAGATCCTTTGAATTCTTGTATGCAACGCCTTTTATATGCAAAAGAGAAGAGTCCCAACCAACACAACATCTTTAGTCCCAACAAACACAACATCTTTAGGGCCTACGGCAGCATGTTCGGTAAAGTGTGTAAGCTTACCATTGATGATGGAAACTGCCATAACATCAATTCCAACGTCCTTGATCGGCACCTTGGCTGGGAAATTGAAACTCAACCAAAAAAGTACACAATGGAGGTTGATAAAAGTTATGAAGACATTGTAAGGTGGGAGGTCATTGGTGCTGCTGTGTACGCAAAACAACCCATGTCTGCTAATGGTTACTGGCATCAAGAGAATTCTAGAGATTTGAAGATTGAAGCTTCAAAAAATGTCATGATACAAAGGGAAATCAAAGACAAGATAATATCTACTGGCGGTAAACATAGGACCAGGCATTTCATGGCAAACAAGTTTTTACAATTAGCAGGGAGGTTATGCTCTTTTTAAGAAAGAAGTTTGCGTCTGCAAGAATATCTCACAGATTGAATCTTAAGAGATATGGTTATTTTAAGGTATGAAAAAAAAAACAATTAATTATGTTTTTTCCATAGTGAAAAAGGAAATTTGAAGGTACTATGCTATATTTTCATATATCACTCCAATGAGGTAACACTGTATTTTGACGACTCCAGACGAGTCTTTTGCAACCAAGGGAGAATGTATTTTGACGACTCGGGACGAGTCTTTTGCAACCAAGGGAGAATGATGCGGAACAGGAATTGAGGAAATAGTAGAGAAATGGTCACATGCATGAAGTCTAAGAGACATAGAGTTTGGTGGCCACTTTTTACGGAAAATCTGAATTAGCTTTAAGTGTTATTATTCTCATTATGTTTATTTTGTAGTTCCCATGCATGCTTTTATTATTTGCAACTCTTCAATTTTCTTAATTGTCTATTTAAACAGACTTTTGTGTTGAGCTGTTTAAGTTGAATATAATTGAAAGTCTTTGAGTTTGAGTTCTAGTGTTTGTGTTCTTCCTGTTTTCCTTGTCCAGCATCATAATGGTAGAGAAAACACCAAATTGGCTATAATAACCACCAAATTAGCTAAACACGCCATTTCTGAGGGAACCAAGGCGGTGACCAAGTTCACAAGTACTTAAAAATTGTTATTCTTTATTGGCCCTGTAAACTCGAAAAACATGAATTGTATATATTCAAAATTCAAGGTATCGATTACAAGTAGTATGTATCAAACGGGAAGGGATACAATCTCTATATAGGAGAAGTCTTTTGATTCTCTACTAGAAGTATGCCTATTAGAAGTGTGTCGAATTCGGAGTATGTCGAATTGGAGGTGTGCCGAGTTCAGAGCATGGTTGCAAAACTCGGTCGCCTAGGTGCTAGGCGGCACCGAGCCTTGCTGTTTTGGCCTAAAGGCGGCCAAAACTCGGCCGGCCGCCTGGGCGGTCAAACTCGGCCGAGTCAACCGATTTCGTCCGATTTTGACCATTTTTTACCGATTTTGTTCAATTTTGACCGATGTCGTCTTTCATTAATTATTGATTTTAATATTATTATGACGTTATGACTTGTAAATTATCATTATTTCATTTATTTAGATGTGTTATTTGATTGAATGTTGAAAACAACCTCATTAAAATTGTCAAACTACAAATTTGTCACAATTTTTTTTTAATTTTTTTGGTGCCCGCCTAGCGCCGCCTAGATTCCGCCTAGGCGCTAGGCGCTGCCCGGCCGCCCGACTAGCACCTAGCGCCTACAGCAACCATGGTTCTGAGTATGTTAAATTGGAAGTATACCGAGTTCAAAGTATGCCGAGTAGGAAGTGTGTCGTGTTCAGAGTATGTTGAACTGGAAGTAGTTCCTGGCTAAAGGGCCTCCGGAGTTAAGTAGCTTGTTCTTCAGTGAAGTGCTAATATGCGGCTTCCGGTGTTCAAATGATGTGTTCCTCAGCGTAGTATACACTGCGAGCGTGTTCCAGACGATATCCTGACGAGATTCCGGCAGAGCTTCGGTATGTAGATCTTTAGAACTCTCATTTTTGAAAATGAAACCACTATTTATAGTGGTGAGTGTAGAGAAGAAATCTCTAACCAACTCATAATTCATAATTTAATTTAATTATTTTAATTAAATTAAGGAATGTATCGGGACACCATTGCATCCAGATTCATTATCTCATCAAATTTTCAAATAATATCAAATATCCAAATTTCTTCAAAATTATATAATCCACATATAATCTTGATGGGCCAAAAATCAAGTCAAACTCGTCAATTTAAGCAGCCCAACTGATCCAAATAGGCTGGTCCAACTTTATTAAATATTTCATCATCTTGGGCCAAATAATCCAATATCCAGTTAAATAAATATCAGTCCAATTAGCCCAATTAAAGTAATTAATTTAATAATTAAATATCCACCACGGCCCAATAACAACATTTAAATTTTCGATGCTTACAAATTGTCCTTTTGAGACTTGCTTGATGTGTCTTAAATGCAGAGGGAATGTAGTATCAAAATGAACCGTAGTAGTCCGAGAGTCCAACAATCAAACGCCCATTTCATTTTTAGCCAACTTTTCAATCTTTAACATTAACTTTTTCTTTTTGAATTCGCAACTTGACCCGGGCAATGGCGCAATAAAAAATGTACTTCAAAAGCCCAGAACATGCTTATAATCCCATTACATTTGTTTTTTCCTAGCTGAATTTGTTTCTTTACTTCAGGCCAACATTTAATAGTTTTTCCGACTCCACTTGAATTACGTGCCATTTCATTTTTTTTTTCACAAATTATTGGGTGGACCATAAATAAAAAGTACATTTTTAATATATGGAGTACTAAATGTACATTCTTTTTGTACTGTATGTACATTATACAATATAATGTACACTCAGTACAAAAATAATGTACACCCTCCGAATACAATGTACATTATTTTTGTACTGAATGTACATTGTTTTACAATATACCAAACTTGGTTCATACAACTTGTGTGGACCATAATGATTGATATTTTTAGCCAATTTTTAAATCTTTAATTTTTAGCTGAATTAACTTTTTAGAATCTGAAACTTATCTTAGCCAATGCACGAAATCTTGGCAAATTATGTTGTGCAACCATGTGCATCATGCATGGTGCACACGGAATTGAATCCATAATTTCTATACTATAGATCCATAATTTCTATACTATAGATTCATAATTTCTATACTATAAATTCAAAATTATTGAACTCTATATTCACAATTACAAAACTCTATGTTCATAATTTTCAATGTTCATATTCTCAATTTTTGAACTCTGTAATTCACAAATTAGTAAATACCCAAAATGGTCTCTCAACTATAGCTAAATTCACAAATTGGTCCTCAACTTTCAATTTTAACCAATTAAGTCCTTAACTTTGCAATTTCAACACGATTTGGTCCTCCGTCTATTTGACCATTTGTTGACCGTGATCTCTGAGGATATATATGTAATTTCATCGCCGCCCGCCCTCATCCGCTGTCGTGACACAGTCTATCGCCCAGCCACAAGCCACTGCCCAGCCGCCCTCATCTACTGTCATGACACACTCTACCGCCTAGCCTTCACCTACTGCCACGACACAATCCACTGCACAAACACCTTCGCATAATTCATCATTGTCGGCGCTACAACTCAATTTGCAATCTTCATCAGGTCCAACGCCACAAACAACCGTGTCTGAGTCTACAGGGTGGCGCCGCGATTTTCGTGTCCAACAAGAAGTGCGATTCATGTCGGGCCAAGTACCGGCTCATGCACGTGGTCCGCACGCACAAGGGCGTCGACAATAAACCCTACCACTGCGTTTACAAGCAGGAAGATCCGCTAGAAATGTAACCGGAACCTTAAAAAACCGACGATGGACCATGAAATTACATATATATCCTCAAATATCACAGTCAACAAACGGTCAAATAGACGGAGGACTAAATCGTGTTAAAATTGCAAGACTTAATTGGTTAAAATTAAAAGTCGATGACCAATTTGTGAATTTAGCTATAGTCGAGGGACCATTTTGGGTATTTACTCTTCACAAATCACTGAATTATATGTTCATAATTTGATAACTAAACAATTTAGAAATTATGAAACTATGGTATAGAAATTATGAATCTACAGTTTATAAATTATGAATCTACAGTATAAAAATTATGAATTTATAGTATAGTAATTATGGATCTATAGTATAGAAATTATGGATCCAATTCCGTGTGCACCTTGCATGGTGCACACGGTTCGCTCCTGAAATCTCAATGTTCCTTACTTCCCTCTCCTTGTTCCTTACTTCCCTCTCGTACGTCACAATTCTATCAACGATCTTAGCCGCATAATTAACCACAAAATTAGAACTTGATATGGATTAATAAACAAAATTGGAGTCCAGACACACTAAGGATGTGTTTGGTTGATGGGTTTTGCCCATAGGAATGGGTATGAAAGTGATTGTTGTTGTTTGGTTGATAGGTTTTTAGAACACTACTATGGGTTTCGAATACTCCATCAATTGAAAAACTCATACCCAAATACAATAAGGGTTTCACTCCCTTATTCATTTTCAAGCACTCCTATTAGTAACCATTCCCATTCCACCCTACTACCAAACATGTTAAATACTTTCACCAAAACCCATTAACATTACCAAGTATTTGATACCCATTCCGATTCCGATTCCGATTCCTATGTGCGAACCAAACACACCCTAAAATTTCTCATTCTGCAACTATAAATAATAGCTCATATTCACTACTTTGCATCCCCAACCATCCAAGAGCAGACCAACAACCCTCAAGTAACTCTCAACTTTAATTTCTGCCTTATATATGTAATTTCTGCCTTATATATGTGTGTATTTACTTTTGCAGCTTTCATCTACAATGGGAATTTGTCAATAAAGAAAATTGAATTATATTTAGAAATTTAAAATTCCGGTTACATGTGAAGTAATCATGCGGGTGGGTACAAGTCTCTGGATGATCCTCTGATTCTTCAATTGGATGCATTGAACATTCCACCATTGAAGGGCCTACGGAATTCAAGTGGTTTGATCTTCAAAGAAGGGCTTGTATATATAACTTGTTCTTCGTTGAAGGGCCTCCGGGTTTAAATGGAGGTTTGGATCAACATGTATGATTGGAGGAGGAGCTTTTACTTTTAGGATCACATTTTTATTGTGATCTCTGAATAATATTTTCAGAATGTTTACATGCATGATTATTTCCTAGGATCAATACATAGAAATAAGATGTCCTATTTATAGCGGTATGATAGAAGAGTTTTGATAGGTTCAAATTCTTTTGATATTATCTAATTAACAAATTAGATAATATCAATATTATCTAAAATATTTCAAATATACTAAATTAAAAGCTAATCATATTTATCAAAATTTCAATGTCAACAGGATCTCTTTGATTTGAACCAAGGTTAGGGTTTACAAGTACTAAACGTTGTTAATGGTTTATCTCAATTACCAAATATTATTTTGAATGTTAGTTATTTGTCATGTGTATTAAGCTTCTTCAATGCAGAAATGGAATATAATAGTCTAGTATTAGCAATAAATTTGTATTCTTAATAGCATTTGTGTTGTGGGTTTTTAGACTAGTAGGAATGGGTATAATTTACATTGTAATTGATATGGGTGGACGGTTTGGTTCGGTAATGTACCGTGTAGTTCGGTACAACGTTTTAGTAGACCGAATAGAACACCGTTGAGTATTTTTTTTAATATAAAAATAACAACAACAACAATAATAATAATAATAATAATAATAATAACAACAACAACAACAACAACAACAACAACAACAATAATAATAGCAACAACAACAATAATAATCTAATATCTAACTATCTATGCCTAAGACCAGAGACAACCGCCACCGGACGACTAGAGGCAAGCTATTCTCCATTTTGGCTTACTTGTTGCTCGTTGTCAGAGACCAGATATGCACACACTTTATATCTATTCATCTCTAACCTATTACACTAAATTTTACACCAAATGCTATTCTACAGTAAAATAATTTTAATTTTCTAAATTTTAAAAGTTATTAGTTTGAACTTAATTAGTTTAATATACAATATAATTTGTGATATAAATAATAATATTTTAATACAATTTATTTTTTAAAAATTTGTGGTTTAGGAAATTTAATTTTTAATATATATATATATATATATATATATATATATATATATATATATATATATATATATATATATATATATATATATATTAATCTTGTTTTAATCGTCTTGATAAATAATTTCAAATTATATAATTTATGTTTAATAATATAAAAATTATGTAGAAGTATTTAACAAAATATATAAATACATAAAAATAAAAATAATGATATAAAAGGAATTTTAAAAAATAATAATAAGGTGCAAGTAAAGAAAATCTTCGAAATCTGAAGGTGTCAAATCAATATATTTGAAAACTCCCTTCCTCTATACCCAGACTTTGATAAGTGAAAATCCTACTTTAAGGAATTAATATTCCGTATTCATTTTTCATTGCGTTCAAAATCGTCACCCAACACTCCATAATCTTACACGTCATCAATCCGCATGTGCTTCACACAGCCAATTAGGTTTCATCATCACTTTCTATATAAACTTTATTGAAACTCATCATCCTTTCGCCATCGTCTTGCATCCCATTTTCTTCTACTCATCAAACCACTTTTTTTTTTTTTTTGGAGATGTTATTTGTGTAAAAATCTTGATACAATGGCACAGAAAACACCAAATTGGCTACAATACCCCGTGAATTAGCTAAACATGCCATTTCCGAAGGTACCAACGCAGTGACCAAGTTCACAAGTACTTAAAAATTGTTATTCAATATTGGCCCTCTTTTATTTGACCCAAGGTTAGGGTTTACAAGTACTAAATGTTGTTAGTGTTTTATCTCAATTACCAAATATTATTTTGAATGTTAGTGATTTATTATGTGCATTAAGCTTATTGAATGCAAAAATGGAATATAATTGTCTAGTATTAGCAACAAATTTGTATTCTTAATTGCATTTGTGTTGTGGGTTTTCAAACTAGTTGGAGATAATTTAATTTTTAATTAATATATATTTAATATTATTCTTGTTTTAATCGTCTTGATAAAAATTTTAAAATGATAGACTATATGTTTAATAATAAAAAACTTATATAGAAGTATGTAACAAAATATATAAATACATAAAATAAACAAAATGATATAAAAGGAATTAAAAAAATCATAATAAGGCGCAAATAAAAAAACTCTTTGAAAACTAAACACGCCAAATGAAAATATTTGAAAACACCCTCCCTCTATACCCCGACTTTAATTTGAAAAGTGCAAATCCTACTTTAAGGAATTAATTCCCAGCATTCATTTGTCATCGCGTTCAAAATCGTCATCCAATATTCCACCTCTTAAATCCGCACGTGCATCGCACAGCCAATTTAGTTTACCGAACATTTTTTTTTTAGATATTATACTAAAAATGAACCTATATAGTATAATAAAACCGAACCCATAGCATACTAAAAGTAAAATTTTAAGTATACTAAAAATAAATATGTATGTTAGTAGTCTATCCTGTAATGTAGACCATGATTCACGATATAATTATCTGTGTCGGCCACAAATCACGATGGACCCCCAAATATTGTTATTTCCATGGGCTAGAAGCTCGGCCCAGTTGTCTTAGGCGCCAAATTGAAAACTAAAGGCGCCAAATTGAAATCTCCAAAAATTCCTTCCATCCATACCTGAAAATTGAAAAACACAAATCCTACTTTAAGCAGTTAATCTCCAGCGTTGATTTACCATCGCATTCAAAAGCATCATCAAACACTCCATATCCTTCCACCTCATCAATCCACACATACCTTACATAGCCAATTAGGTTTCATCATCAGCTTCTATATAAACCTCTCATCGAAACTCACTATTTCGCCATCACCTAAAATCCCATTTTCTTCTTTTCAACAAACCCTAGATTTTTTCTGTAGAAATCTTGATACAATGGCACTAAAAAAAACAAACAAGAAGCCAATCGAGAAGAAATCGACAGAGGAAAAGAATGCCATTGTAGGCGAGAAGGCAATAGAGGAAAAGAAGCCCAAGCTTGGGAAGAAGCTTCCCAAGGACGTCGGCGCCGCTTCAGGCGATAAGAAGAAGAAAAAGACGAAGAAGAACATTGAGTCTTACAAGACCTACATCTTCAAGGGGCTGAAGAATGTCCACCCCGACCTTGGGATCTCTAGTAAGGCCATAGGGATCATGAATAGCTTCATCAATGACATCTTTGAGAAATTGGCACAAGAGGCTACCAAGCTTGCCCACTATAATAAGAAGCCAACGATCACTTCCCGAGAGATTCAGGCCGCTGCCAAGCTTGTATTGCCTGGCGAATTAGCTAAACATGCAATTTCTGAGGGAACCAAGGCGGTGACCAAGTTCACAAGTACTTAAAAAATTGTTATTCATAATTGGCCCTCTTTTATTTGACCTAGGGTTAGGCTTTACAAGTACTAAATGTTGTTAATGTTTCTATCTCAATTACCGAATATTATTTTGGACGTTATTAATGATTTGTCATGTGTATTGAGCTTCTTCAATACAGTATTGGAATATAATTGTCTAGTACTAGCAACAAATTTGTCTTATTGATTGCATTTGTGTTGTGGATTTTTTGACTAGTTGGAATGGGTATAATTTACTTTGTAATTGATAAACATATTCCATGTTTTAGCCCTAAAGATATAATTTCACAAGAGAATACCTAATGAAGCATGTCTTTCATTCGTTATGCCAATTGGGATCTTGAGATAGAATTCACAAATCACCTAATGCGTTCTTACACATGTTAAGAATCTTGTAGGCTAGTGGGATAGGCATAAAAATCGGTGTGTGTGCGCGCGCGTATGTGTTTAGCTCTTAGTTGCTAAATGCAACTTTTCAATCAGTGTGATAGACATCAGGACAATACCCTTCTAAAAATAATTCCTTGCTTACCTTCATATATAGTACTCCATCTGTTCGAAAATGAATGTCCTATTTTTATTTGGCACGTACTTAAAGACAATGAACAAAAGTTAACTCCGTTTACATTTTTACCTTTTATGTACTCTGACTATTCTACATTTTTTTCATCCCATCTGAACATTTCTTCACCTCTCTTTAGCAAACAGCTTTGTTCTTCGTCTGATATTCTTCATACACATTCACTAGTTATAAAAAAAAAAATATGAACTACTACCTTGTATACAATAACACAAATTAAATTGAACTTCTAAAAATCCCTACTGCCTTTGTATTCTCCTATACAATAAGAAGATATGGATGAACAAAGACTCGAGATATCTATAGATATGAAGAATCAAAGCCACGACTGGAGTATTTTCAATTTTTAATTAATATATATTTAATATTAACCTTGTTTTATTCGTCTTGATAAAAATTTTCAATTGATATAATTTATGTTTAATAATATAAAGAATAAATTTCAATTTTGGTCCACTGATTATTGAACTTGTGTTAATTGCAACACTTGACTTTCAAAAATATTAATTTAGTACCTTGACTGACTATGCAATTCTTATCAATTTTGGTCACGCCAACCAAATTACCGGCCAAATGTGACAAAAAATATTAATAAATAAAATAATAAGAGTATTTTAATAATTTCACTACTCTTTTCTTCTTTTCCTGCATGGAGAAGTGCCACTCTGTTATCTATCTTCCGTTTCCCGCGTGAGGAAATCAGTTGCGACTCTTAACGGCTGACTTTCTGCACTCCGGCGAACTCACTCGTTTTTTCTCAATGGCCAATTCCAAGCGTGGATATAAATTGCGTATCTTTTTGAACTTTTTACTTAATTATTACTTCATTCTTTTTTTTTTTTTTTTTTTTTTTTTTTTTTTCTCTGTGAATGACGCTTTGTCCTGTCTCTTGAGCATCGAGATTGGGTGAGGAAGTGGACTTGATATAAATTTTGATTTTTGAGTTTCCTTCCTATAGAATGTGGATTTTCATCCATGGGAGCTCAACTGTTTGAAGAATTTTTGCAAAAATACAAAAATGTCTGTTTGTGGTTCTTGACTGAAATGAATGTAGAGGAATTTGTGGTGCATTCGGGGAACGTGAATTGCTTGAGGTTTGGGAGGAAGGAGAAGATAGATACCTAAGCCTAAGTTCATTGCATTCGCCGGAAAACATGGTGTAAAAGATGGACTTGCCGGAGAAGTAGGCAAAAACATTTTGAATGCGTTTTTGCAAAAACAAGTAGGCACAAATCGGAATACATGGTGATGATAGGAAGAGAGCAGAGTCTAGACAGACAAAGGGACTCGATCGAATCGTGTTCAATCAGCTATAGAAGCAAAATTTAATTCTAAATGCATTCGCACAAGAAGGTTCAAACGCCAATATATGTGATGGTAATGGCTCAGCACGAAAATGTTTTGGAGTTGCTTCCCCCGACTGCTCAGTATTTAGGTAATCGATCCTATCCTCGGTCTCTCACTCACCCGGTGGTCGGCCCAGGGATGCGTGCGGTGGGTTGCCGGTTGTGTGGTCGGCCAGATGAGGTAGCCTGCGGATGCCTTCCAAATCACGAGCTCGAGACGGCTTCGGAAACTGGAAGCTGTTCGGTTACAAATGGCAGCCACTATGTCTGAAGGCAGGGCATACACGACATATTTGCTTATGTTGCAAAACAAGCTGGTGGTGATTGAATTCGAAAGTAGTCAATTGTTGTGCTATGTTATTGAAACATTGTAACAAAAAGTAGGCAGGATGTTGAATGTATATGTGACGAAATGTATTGTAAAAAAAAAAAAAAAAACTCCTGATCAATCAAGTAGTCGGTCGAGTCAAGACTAGCTCAGGTGGCCTACCAGCCCTTTAAATGGTTTGAATGAGTCCGGATTTAGCCAGCCCCTTAATGATTATGAGCAAAATGGGTGAGTAAACCCAGGTCTTGGCTAGCCCTTTGAATGGTCATATGGGTTAAGGTATCGGATTGACCTATGAGTAAATTGAGTTTACCTTGGTCTAACCAGCTGGTAGGGAATATCCCGACCGACATAGATTCACCACGACCGAGATGCCTTGTCCTTTTCTCTTTGTCTTTGCAGGTAACAGGTCGGGCTCCTTGTGAAGAACCCGGTCGGGGTCCGACCGGGAGTTGCCCGAACGATGAGGTCAACCACCGAGCGGTAGCCCTTTGGCGAGAGAGCTGACGAAGGACACGTGGCGGCTCTCTACATCGACAGGCAGGGCACCCGGGAGGATGACACGTGGTGGCTACGTGGAGGACATGCCGAACGGCTGGAATCCTGTCCCCGGCATAACGGCTATAAATACCCACGGTAGCTACAGTGTAAGGGACTTTTGGACGATCGATAGGTTGTTGTTAGAGAATCCCGACCGCAGTCAGTCGGTACTCAGAGCAACCAAGTAGATTGTACTTAGGGCCTCTACCGTGATCAATAAAGACATTTACTTGCTTTAATTGGTCTCGAGTTATTTCATATTGCTTACGTATAATTTGCAGTATCATTTTGGCACCGTCTGTGGGGACCCGTGCAACAAAGCTACGTCTTGACGAGCACTCGGTCTCTTTGCAACAATGTATCCGTGGGCATACAACAACTTCGCCGACGACCAAGCCGATGCGGCGAGCTCATCTGACCATCACGCTACCCAACAGCAAGGTCAGACGATCGATCTGAACCTCAACCTCTCGCCCTCGCATCCATCAAACACATACCCGGCCGCCCAACAGCCGGTGAACTACATACAACCGGGATTTCAGACGCCCGGTCAGCAATACCCGCAACCAATGATGTATCCCGGTCAGTATCCGTACCCGGTCCCACCTCAACCGTATGGGTATTGGCCAGGCCAACCGATGTACTACACTCCTCCGGTTGGTTACCCACCGTTCACGCCTGCGTACACGGCTCCAGCCGCCGCCCCTCCAGTATACCCGGCCGCTCAGGTAGAGCCGCAGCATCAGCCCACTTCCCGGGCTCGACGCTCGGCTCGTTCGCGGTTGGGGTCGGGGGGTGCTGTTGCGATGGAGGCACCACGGCAGGCCCAGCAAGCAGAAGAGGTTCCCGCCCAAGCGGAGGACCCTGAGGAAGTTGCCCGAGCGGTAGCTTTTGACCGTCTTCGACCGGAAATGCGGCAAAGATTGGGACCCCAAGATCCGAATCGCCAACCGGAAGACGTGCACATGCAGGAGGCTAGTCAGGAGGCTTCATCTGGGCATAGCGGGTCGAGATCACACCGACGGCGACGCGCTCGGGAAACAGCCCAAGCCGTCCAAACCGCCGAGCTCAGCGAAACCCGAGGATTGCTCTACAACCTCCAGGCTGAAGTTGCGCAACTCAGGAATGCGTACCCTGCAACGCCCCCGGTCAACCAATCGACCCTGCACCAGACGCCTTTCACAGCAGCGGTAATGGCCCAGCCTTACCCGCTCGACTTGAAGGTCTCTGGAGAGAAGAGTTATGACGGACGGGCAGATCCTGAGGCCCACGTGAATGATTTTTTCAGCAACATGATGCTGAAGGGCGTTTCGGACGCCGTGATGTGCAGGGCCTTCTACTCGACCCTCACCGGTCGGGCAGCAGAGTGGTTCCGAACCCTGCAACCGGGGTCGATCGATAAATTTGAGACCCTGGCGATCAAATTTGTAAGGAAGTTCATCACTTCCAAAGTGGTGAGAAAGTCCTACATGTATCTTGAGAAGGCCAAGCAGCTAGAAGGGGAAAGCTTGACCGATTTCCTCATCAAATGGAAAGCAGCGGTCGGGGAGGTCGAGCCCATGGACGATGCGACCGCCATCCACATGCTTCACATCTCCCTCCGGGCGGGACATTTGTATCAAGACTTCATCCTACACCCCCCGACCACTTATGAGGAGGCCCTTCGGAGGGTCACAGACTATGCCAACGTCGGCGAGGCGAACGCCGTAAAGCGCTTGCAGGAGGTCGGCTCTTCGTCCCGTAAACCGGCCGGCCGGGCGGAACATCGGTCGGGAGATGACAATCCCCGATCCCGCACCAGGCCTGGCGAGTTTACGGCCTTGAACCGATCCGCAGCGGAGGCCATGCAGTACGCCCAGTCCTGCAATCTCATCAAACTCCCCCATCCCGATCGAGACGGCCCTGACAAGAGTAAGCACTGTGCTTATCATCGATGTGCCGGCCATGACACAGAGGAGTGTACCCACTTGCGCCAATTGTTGGAAGATCTGCTCAACCTGGGAAAATTGGACAAGTGTGTGGGGAAGAGAGAGGACAACAAGAAGAATACCGATCGGAGAGATCACAGGCGTTCTCATCACCGCTCCGATCGGTCAGGTCAGGACCGAAGAGATGATCGAAGGGACGATCGTCATGATGACCGACGGGACCCTGACCCTCCGTCTGGTAGCCGCCCGTCCGGAAAGCCTACCATCCATGTCATTTTTGGTGGGCTGGAAGACGCATCCCGGCCGAGGACTAATTGCCCGGTCGCAATAGTGGATTCCCGAGAGACCGGCAAAAGGCAGAAAATGGAACCCATAACCTTCACCCTCGAGGACCAACCTATCAGCAGTGACCATGGCATGGAGGCACTCGTGGTCACGATTGACGTTAAGGGGACGGACGTCCAGAGGGTTATGGTCGATACGGGCAGCAGCGTGAACGTCCTATACTTGGACGTTTTTGAGAAGCTTGGCCTCGACAGGAAGGAGCTGACTCCGGTCGGTGTACCACTGTCAGGATTTACCGGGGCTCTTATTTACCCCGAGGGAAAAATAACGCTCCTGGTCGAGATCGGCGCACCTCCAAAGTCGATCCAAACGGAGCTAGAATTTGTTGTGGTCAACCTCCATTGCGTCCACAACATTATCTTGGGCCGACCCGCCATTATGAAGATCGGTGGGATAATTTCTATGCCCCACTTGTGCATGAAATTCCCCACCTCTAATGGGGTCGGTGTGGTCCGTGGCGATGTCCAATCCGCCCGAAAATGTTACACCCGAGCGGTTAATAGACGCGACTCCGGTCCGTCTTCCCGGGTGAACACCATAGCCAAGGAGGAGGCTAAGGATCGGAAGGAACAACCCGAGCCTTCCGAAGAAATAGAAGAAGTTCCCCTGTCCGAGGACCGCCCGGATAGGAAGATCAAGATTGGCCGAGCCCTCACCCCCGAGCTTCGAGCGGAAGTTTTGGCCATACTCTGGGAGTATGCTGATATCTTTGCGTGGGGGCCTGAAGACATGCCCGGGATCGATCGATCGGTCATCTGTCACAAATTGGCCGTCGATCCCACAGCCAAGCCGGTCGTGCAGAAAACACGACACCTTTCCTCCGATCGCCGCGGATTTGTCAGAGAAGAAGTCAAAAAGATGGCGGCGATCGAGCACATCCGTCCGGTGGTTTATCCCGAGTGGGTGGCAAATATCGTTCTTGTTCCTAAGCCCCCAGCATGGAGGATGTGCATCGATTTTACGGACCTCAACAAGGCCTGTCCGCTCGACCCGTATCCTCTACCGAGCATTCACCAGATGGTCGACGAGACGGCCGGGGCCGAACTAATGAGCTTCATGGATGCCTTCAAGGGGTACCATCAGATCATGATGCACCATGAAGATGAGAGCAAGACAGCCTTCGTGACCCCGGACGGGCTGTATTGTTACCGAGTGATGCCATTCGGCCTCCGGAACGCAGGAGCGACCTACCAGAGGATGGTCAACATGCTCTTTGCCGATCTATTGGGCCGAACGATGGAAGCTTACATCGATGACATGCTGGTCAAGAGTCGGGACCGATCCGACCACACTCGGGATCTCCAGGAGTGCTTCCAGATCATGAGGAAGTACCAGTTGCGGCTGAACCCGACCAAGTGCACATTCGCGGTTCAGACCGGCAAGTTCCTCGGCTATATGATGACCAAGAGAGGAATTGAGCCCAACCCGGCCAAAGTAAAAGCGATTCTGGACATGCAACCACCTTCCACCGTTCGGGAAGTCCAGCAATTGACCGGCCGGTTGGCGGCCCTCAGCCGGTTCCTCTCCAAGCTAGCCGAGCGCGCTTTACCTTTCTTCAAGGTATTGTGGAAGGTTAATGGATTCGTCTGGGATGAAGAGTGCCGAGCGGCTTTTGACGAGCTGAAGGAATATCTCATGTCACCGATCGTGCTCTCAAAGCCTGAGCTCGGAGAAGAGCTAGACGTGTACCTCGCCGTGTCCGATCGCGCAGTAAGCGCAGTGTTGTGCCGAACCGATCCGGAAGGGGTCCAGCGACCGGTGTACTATGTAAGCCACGCGCTACATGGTCCCGAGCTCCGGTACTCCCGGCTAGAGAAGGTCGTCTACGCCTTGTACATTGCCGCGAAGAAGTTGGCTCCCTACTTCCAAGGTCGAGCAATTCGCGTGTTGACCGATCAGCCGATCGGGCCAGTCCTCCGAACCGCTTCATCATCCGGCCGCCTAGTCAAGTGGGCGCTAATGCTGACCCAATATGCGATCGAATACCGACCAAGACCAGCTATCAAAGGTCAGGCCCTTGCTGATTTCTTGGTCGAGTGCACCGCCCGGGATACCCGACCTCCCGAGGTTGCGGATCCCGAGGCCGAGTGGTGGTCGTTGGCTACTGATGGGTCAAGTAGCAAGAAGGGAGCAGGAGGAGGAGTGGTGGTCACGAGCCCAGAAGGATTCAAAGTCTATTTTGCTCTCATGTATCAGTTCCACCCAACCAATAATGAAGCCGAATACGAAGCCTTTGTTAATGGCTTATAATGTGCTCGGGATTTGGGGGTTGAATACATTCGGGCTCAAACGGATTCCGCGCTCGTGGTCGGGCAAGTTCTCGGGGATTATGAAGTCAATGGAGAGCGTCTGCAGCTTTACCGAGATCTTGCCATGGAGAAGCTCGCTCAGTTCCGGGGGTATACCGTCCGACACATACCCCGATTGGATAATGCCGACGCAGATATCTTATCTAAATTGGCTCAAGACGCCCCGGAACACATGTCGAAAATAGCTCGGATTTTGGTGATCCCGAGACACAGCATCCATCGCCTACCGGTCAATCCGATCCAACCGGTAGAAGATAATTGGATCACCGATCTGAAGGAGTTCCTCGAGCACGGTCGACTTCCAGATGACCCCCAGCGTGCTCGAAAAGCCAAGTTGAGAGCCCCGAGGTTCCAAGTTTTGAACGGCCGTCTCTATAGGCGATCATATGGAGGCCCTCTCATGCGTTGCTTGACCGCATTTGAGGCCGATTTAGTCATGAAGGAACTCCACTCGAGAATTTGCTCCTCACATCAAGGAGGCCGATCCCTGGCCCGTCGTATCATGCTGATCGGGTACTATTGGCCGTCCCTCCAGCTAGACTGTGAAAAGTTAGCTCGGGAATGTGAGACGTGCCAACTGTTCGCCCGGATGCCTGGACGACCGGCAACCTTCTACCAGCCAGTCACGACCGCCATTCCTTTCGCTAGGTGGGGGGTGCACATCTTGGGTCCTTTCCCTCAGCTCTCTGGTCGGAGAAGGTTCGTGATTGTCGCCATTGATTATTTCTCCAAGTGGATAGAAGCCGAGCCCTTAGCCACGATCACCTCTCAGCAATGTGCTCGTTTTCTTTGGCGAAATGTGATTTCCCGCTTTGGTGTGCCCGTGCATCTCATCAGCGACAACGGCCGCCAATTCGTAAGCCAGTATTTCCAGAACTTTTTGGCCACGATCGGGACGACTCACATCCGATCGTCGGTGGCTTACCCGCAGGGAAACGGTCAAGTGGAAAATGCAAACCGGACGATTTTGGAAGGTCTAAAAAAGAAGCTGCATTCGGCAGGTCGTAGTTGGGCCGATGAGTTGCCATATGTCTTATGGACTTATCGGACGACCCCGAGGGAAGCTACTTTGGAGACCCCTTTCGCCCTGGTTTATGGAGCTGAAGCCCGACTCCCGATCGAGGCTTGGATCCCGACCGATCGAGAGAGAACCTACAATGCGGAGGAAAACGAACATGCGATGGCCGTGGATCTTGATGGGGTCGAGGAAAAACGAGAGCTAGCAGCCCGGCGGATGGCCGAATACCAGAAGCGTGTCAAAAGTTCAAAGGACGTTCGGGTCAATCCTCGCTATTTTCAAGTGGGGGATTACGTTCTACGACGAAGGGAGGCCAGTCAACCTTTAGAGGGCGGAAAACTAGCTCAGAACTGGGAAGGGCCATATATCATTAGCGCGGTCATACGGCCGGGCACGTACCGACTGGAGACGACAACCGGTCGGGTAATCGAGGGGACTTGGAATTCCGAGCACCTCGTTATGTTTAGGCATTAAGCCTATTTTTTGTAACTTTTGACGAAGTGGGGGCTTGACCTGCGAGTAGGTCCCGGTCGTCGGTTGTAATTAAGCTTTATGATTGTAAATATTTGTTTAACCGCCTGCGAGCGGGAAGGTTTTAATGTATATACGATCGGTGATTGCTCGACCGCTTGCATGTGGCGGCCCGGTCGGTTATTTTCTCTACCTTCGGTGCACGCAGATCAATTCATCTCCAAGTTACATCGACCGGGCGAATCTATCGACCGGTCAAATGCGCTCCACATCGGCGGACATGCGAGTCACGCCACTGATCGGGGAAGCCAGGAGCACACAGCATAATTCCCCGATCTGATCACCTCTTGTCCACTATTGCACTCACTCGTGCCATGAGAGCACAATAGTGTGGGGGCTGGGATAAGGGAGTGTCCGTAGGCCCATCGCTCGAGCCGTAGACCCATCGCTCGGGGAAACTCGGCTATCGGGGGCTTACCGTGTTCGTAGGCCCATCGCTCGAGCCGTAGGCCCATCGCTCGGGGAAACTCGGCTATCGGGGGCTTACCTATTTTCAAAATTTCGTCAACACCTGAAGATCGGGTAAACCTGATCGGGTTGGCCAATATGACGTTGACTTAAGTCCGTTGTTCGGAGATATCCCGGACGTAGAGGCTTGGGTAATCTCAAGATTTCTGACAAGGCCTGGAGATCGGGTAAACCCGATCAGGTTGGCCAGTTGGACGTTGAAATCTCGAGCGTCGAGCGGGTCGAGTAATGCAGGACCGGGCCAAAAGGCCATGAGATCGAGCATTAAGGGTCGGCCTGTGCATGAACAAAAATAAAGATACAGAAGGAGGGACGAGCGACGCAAGTTTAACAAAAAACGAGTTTCATTAATTGAAAAAGAGTGCCCGGTACAAATTCGGGACCGGGTTCCCGATTGATGTCACTTACAAAAGAAGCAGAATTAAAAACTACTCTACTTCTTCGCCTCGGCATCGCCCTTCCTCGGCGTTTCCTCCCCGCTTGGGCCGGCTTCAGCCCCACTCGCCGCGGCCCGATCCTTTGGATCAAAAGGTGCTGGCCCCGGGTCGGCTACTTCGTCGGGGAGGGTGGTCAAGACCAACTGCAGATCATCCCCTTCAAGGGCTTGCTCCATGATCTTCTTGGTCTGATCACGCATTTTCCGCTGACCGGTTTTGTAAGCCCACCGGCCAAACGTCCATATCAGCTTCTCCCCGACCTCTGTGCCTCGAACGGACTGGAGAAAGCGAGCGCCCGATTTGGTGTCTTGGAAAAGATGCTGGGCGAGCTTATCCGGGTCGTTCTGGCGAGCCTTGAGCTCGGCTGCCTCCCCGATCGCCTGTTGGGCGACCTGCTCGGAGAGGTCCCGCTCAGCTTTGACCTTCTTTAGCTGAGCCTCCAGATCCCGGATCTCCTGTAGCCGCCGGTTGGCGACCTTCTTCAAGGCCTCAGCTTCGTTGGCCTGAAGGGCCCGTTGTTGAAGAAACTGGGCCGCTCGGGAGATCTGTATATATGAACGACCGTGTTAGCCGGACAGCAGTACTTCGAGAAAATTCAGAAGAAGGAAAATACGCTTACCTCAGCCAAGTCGTAGCCGATCTTCTCGGCTACCTGGCTCGGGGTCAGCTTGGAGAAGTCCTCCTTGGCCGATCCGGCGTTCCCAATCCGAGCAAGGATCGAAGATCCGCCTCTGCTGCCCCCGCCCGATGGGGTCGGGCTGTGTTGTTCCCGGCGCCGCTTCAAGGCCCCGGTCTCTGAGGTGGTCTTCTCTGCCACCTTCTCTTTCCCCTTCCCGACCGCCACTCGGGAGACCAGGACCTCTGAGGCGTCCACCACGAAGCCTTCGGTCGTGGTGATGGTCGACGCCCCAATGGGTCGGGCAACCGGGATCTCCTTTTCCCCGGCCGGCTTGGCTTGGCCCTTTTTTTTGCCAAGGGAAATCTTGGCCACCGGGCGCACCGGGACATCCTCATCTCCGAAACCGGCCATTCCTGCAAAACAAAACAAAGTAGGTTAGGTCGAGCTAAAGGCCCAGTCGGGCTTTCGAGTTCGGAGAAAAGGGCTAATGTCACACCTTTGCCCTTTCGTTTGCCCCGAGCGGGCATCTTTGCGATCGTAACGCCCCGGGGCTCGGGCTTGTACTTATAACGTATACTATATATGGGCTCGAGCAAGTCAGCCGCTTCGAGGGACTCGGGCGTCTTGAAAATGTGGTACTCGTAAATCTCGCCCGAGATTTTGGTGACGGCGTCGATGAGGGCCTGGGTCTCGATTGGGATGACTTGTCTTCGGAAATGCTGGCTCCAGACCCTCTCGACCGGGAGGATCCACGGATCGTACTTCACTGAGAAGATCCGGTTTTTCCACCCCCGGTTGTTCCCGGGCAGCCCCTCGATCGAGCATTTGTCCGCTCGAGATTGTATCATCAGAAATCCTCCCCCATGCGCAGCCGCCAGCACCTTCACTTGGTAGACGAAGTTGAAGAGCTCCATCGTGCAGGCTACGTCGTGCCGACTGCAGATCTGGGGAAAGCAGGCGATGATCCGATGCGCGTTCGGGCAAATCTGCCCGGACATAACTTGGTAGTAGCCCAAGAATGCTGTAAGGAGGCTGGAGAAGGGGAATATGATCGGGGCCATTAGCGAATCGTAATGCAGCCCGATCCATTTCCCCTGGTGCCGCTCGATGATATTTCTGAGCTGTCTGCTGGTGTCGAACTCGACCCGACCAGCAAGAGTTGCCGCAATTTTGCTTGCTTCTCCTTTTGTCAGCAAGCTCTTCTGGCCTTCAACGCTCTCGCTGTTGAGGAACTCAAACCCGTCCCCGCCCGGTGGCGCCGGCCCGGTCGGGTCCTCTTCATCCGCTTCGGCTTCGTTGGCCCGGTCTCCGCCCTCAAGCTCGGCTCGAGGGTAATCCCCTATTACCCTCGTAGGCGTTTCCCTAACGCCTTCGTCCGGGAGACTTCGTCCGCTCGTGGACGTTGCTTCGCTCCCCGACCCGCTGGAGCTCGACACCGAGGTCCCAGACGAGCTTGCTGATCCTGCCGGCTCGGGGGCTTGGTCGGGAGTGGGCTATGGTCGTTGTTCGACCTCTGGGGAGTAGGACATGATGTCCACCTCCTCGCTGCTGTGCTCGATTGCGTTGTCGTAGTCTGCGATCGAGGCGTTCTGGCTATCCGAATCCGACATGTTTTCTACCTAAAGGTCGGTCGGGGTTAGTACAGGGTCGAGAGGTTAGCCCAAAGTTAGTCCTATCCTACTCCTACGCAAAGCTAAAAACAAAGTAAAAAGCTGAGGGATCAAGAGCTTACCGATTGCTGGTACTTTGGAGAGAACTTGAAGCTTGGCTTTGCTCGACTAGTTCGCTGAACTGATGCTCGGGACTCTCTGAGGGTACCGACTGCTTCAGAAGATTGAGGAAAGTTCGAATGAAGGCCTCAGGGGCCTATTTATAGGAGAGCGTTTGGGCGGGAAAATCATCCACTTGCGTGATACGACCAGCGCTGACTCCGAGGTGACGGTTGCAGTCGCAGAGGCCGGCAGTGGCCGACACGTGGCGGGGAGGGGAATGACAGCTGGCCGGCCGGTTTAGTGGCCGACGGTTGGGCTTCTTCATCCCATCCCGTTTTTTCCCGGACGATCAAAAAGGCCCGGGCTGGGGGGCTCTTGGTAGGGAATATCCCGACCGACATAGATTCACCACGACCGAGATGCCTTGTCCTTTTCTCTTTGTCTTTGCAGGTAACAGGTCGGGCTCCTTGTGAAGAACCCGGTCGGGGTCCGACCAGGAGTTGCCCGAACGATGAGGTCAACCACCGAGCGGTAGCCCTTTGGCGAGAGAGCTGACGAAAGACACGTGGCGGCTCTCTACATCGACAGGCAGGGCACCCGGGAGGATGACACGTGGTGGCTACGTGGAGGACATGCCGAACGGCTGGAATCCTGTCCCCGACATAGCGGCTATAAATACCCACGGTAGCTACAGTGTAAGGGACTTTTGGACGATCGATAGGTTATTGTTAGAGAATCCCGACCGCAGTCAGTCGGTACTCAGAGCAACCAAGTAGATTGTACTTAGGGCCTCTACCGTGATCAATAAAGACATTTACTTGCTTTAATTGGTCTCGAGTTATTTCATATTGCTTACGTATAATTTGCAGTATCACCAGCCTTGTGAGTTGTTTGAGTGAGTAATGTTGGAGATGAACCATGTTGAGATTGAGCAAAACGATTGAGCTTGGGTCTCGGCCAGCCCCTAAATGGTGTGATAAAATTGAGTAGTCAATCACCCCCTCCCCCCAGACGCGGGGCGGTTGGTTGACTTTTACTAGTCTTCTTTAAATTTATGCAGGTTGGAGAACGGAAAACGATGAGGGACTGTCTCATAGAAAGTAGGAGGAGTGAACTAACTTAGGATAGATATTTTGCTAATTGGTCCGGACCATACCCCTTCGAGGGGACGCATCTCACGCAGATGCTTTTTTATTTTTGAGTCTCAATTTTGCAGGATACTAAAATGATCAACCTCTCGATCATTAAGGGCTCGGCCACTTAGATCCTTAGAATTCGACAATCACTCGCAATGGCTGGCCCCTTGAAAAAAGGGTGACAATAATGAAATACGAGTTGGTTCACTTGGAGTTAGAGTGTTAGAAACAAGAAAAAAGGGGTTGAAAAGATGCTGGTGTTAGGGTTGACTGGAGGCTTGTAAAATGAGTCGGAGCTCAGTCAACTGCGGCTCCTTGAAAAAGGAGTCGGGAAAAATGCTGGTGTTAGGGTTGACTGGAGGCCTGTAAAAGGAGTCGGCGCTCAATTAACCACGCCTCCTTGAAAAAGAAGTTGGGAAATAACTAGTGTTAGGGTTGACTGTAGCCCTGTTAAAGGACTCGGCGCTCAGTAAACCGCGCATCCTTGAAAAAGGAGCCAGGAAAGATACTGGTGCTAGGGTTGATTGGAGGCTTGTAAAAGGAGTCGGTGCTCAGTCAACCACGCCTCCTTGAAAAATGAGTCGACGCTCAGTCAACCACTCCTCCTTGAAAAAGGAGTCTGGAAAATTTTGATTCGGAATTCGGCTGTGGTGGTGTTAAATTGATTTTGAGACGCAACAATGTACTTTCCTGAGTCATGTTTCGCGAGACACAAGAAAGTGAGGGACTGATGATAGATACCCAGCATGGCACTCAGTCAGTACCACCTAGCAGGCAGCCGGGCATGGCACTCGGACTGAACAGTTAGCACTTCAGATAGAATCAGTCAGTCTAGCTCCCTAAACTACCCTTTCATAACCTCCAATCTCCTTAAATTATAACACTAATTAGCCAAAAATATTCCATTAAATTACCCATAATAACTATTAAATCTCATTTATTGAATATTAATTACTATAGGCTATTCTACTACCCTTATACTTTACCCATCCCTTTACTATATACAGTGTAAGAGAATAAAGAAGGGTGGTGGGGGGCTCCATGATCTCTGTAGAAAAGAGCGAAACAATATGTACAAAACTATCAATAAAATAGTAGATTTTAGGAATCATTGCCTTGGTTTTACATTTAATTTTATTTTCATTCGATCGGTTATGTTGGTCCGCCGAGTAACTATCCTGGAGTCACGAAACCAACAATAAAACTTATGTTTAATAATATAAAAATTATGTAGAAGTATTTAACAAAATATATAAATACATAAAAATAAACTAAATTATATAAAAGGAATTTAAAAAAATCATAAAAAGGCGCAAATAAAAAAAAATATGTGAAAACTAAAGGTGCCAAATGAAAATATTTGAAAACACCCTCCCTCTATACCTAGACTTTGAAAAGTGCAAATCCTACTTTAAGGAATTAATCTCCAGCGTTCATTTGTCATCACGTTCAAAATCGTCATCCAACACTCCATAACATTCCACCTCATAAATACGGACGTGCCCCGCACAGCCAATTAGGTTTCATCATCACTTTCTATATCAACCTCATTGAAACTCATCCTTTTGCTATCATCTTGCATCCCATTTTCTTCTATTCATCAAACCATAGATTTTTTTTTTCCTGGAGAAGTTTTTTTTTTTTTGAATGCTCCTGGAGAAGTTATTTATGTAGAAATCTTGATATAATAGCACATAAAACACCAAATTGGCTATAATACCCGGCGAATTAGCTAAACACGCCATTTCTGAAGGAACCAACGTTACCAAGCTCACAAGTACTTAAAATTTGGTATTCATTATTGGACCTCTTTGATTCGACCCTGGGTTAGGGTTTACAAGTACTAAATGTTGTTAATGTTTTATCTCAATTACCAAATATTATTTTGGATGTTGGTGATTTGTCATGTGTATTGAGTTTTTTCAATGCAAAAATGGAATACAATTGTCTAGTATTAGCAACAAATTTTCTTCTTGAATGCATTTGTGTTGTGGGTTTTTAGACTAGTTGGAATGGGTATAATTTACTTTGTAATTAATAGGCGTGGGCGGTTTGTATCGATAATGTACTCAGTTACGAACCGTTCGGTACAACGTTTTAGTAGACGGAAGAGAAGAGTATTTAGTTTTTAAATTAATTAATTAATTAATAATAATAATAATAATAATAACAAAATAACAATAAAACAATAACAATAAAACAATAATAATAATAATAATAATAATAATAATAATAATAATAATAATAATAATAATAATAATAATAATAATAATAATAACAATAATAACAATAATAACAATAATAACAATAATAACAATAATAACAATAATAATAATAATGATGATGATGATGATGATGATGATCTAGTATCTAACTACAAATTATCTATGCCTAAGGCCAGACAACCGCCATCTGACGACTAGAGGCCAGCAATTCTCTATTCTTGCTTACTCGTTGCCCGTGCTCAAGACCAAAGACGAATGGACTTTTATTTTTATTCAACGATTTTTATTTATCTCCAACCAATTACACTAATTTTACACCAAATGTTATTCTACAGTAAAATAATTTTGATTTTCACAATTTAAAAAGTTATTAGTTTAAATTTAAATAGTTTAATATATATAATTTGTGGTATAAATAATAATATTTTAGCACAATTTAATTTTGTTAAAATTATGGTTTAGATAATTTAATTTTTAATTAATATATATTCAATATTAGTCTTGTTTTAATCGTCTCGATAAAATCTTTCAAATCATATAATTTATGTTTAATAATATAAAACTTATGTAGAAGTATTTATCAAAATATATAAATACAATAAAAAATCATAATAATTAGGTGCAAATAAAAAAAAAAATCTTTGAAAACTAAGGGCTCGTTTACTGGAAATTTTCAGAAAACTGGAGAATTAGATAATAGAAAACATAAAACATGTTTACTAGCACAGTTTTCTATTTTGGAAACTGAAAATAATTTGACAATTTTTTAGAAAACTAGAACACTATTAAAAACTATTTTCTAAATTGAAAAGCGAATCATCTATCATTAATTTGGTTATATGTCACTATAACCACATTAGTATGATTACATTCATTATAATTCATTACTTATCACCATCTTCCATCTTTTCTACTTACTTTACTTATTTAAAGATAACTTATTTGCTTACACTTTAAAGTTAGACATTATTTACATTATCAAAATTAAGCATTGAACTCTATACAATGTTTTAGATTTTGATTGAACTCAATAGATTATTTGTTCGGATATTTTTAGTTATGTTATATCGTAATACAAGTTTGGTCCTGATATCGGATATTGAAATCTCACATATATTAGAATTCAAAGTAAAAATTATATATTCATATACATGCCATTCAAATGAATATATCCAAAAAATATTTTAAATATTAGCTCAAAAATAATAATAATATCAAAATTAAATTTTAAGTGAACTTAGTAGGTTATTGGTTCGGATATATATATTTTTTAGTTTTTACGTAAAAATCTTACATAGACTTAAAAGTAAAATAAAAAAAAAATTAATAAAAAAAATCCATTTAAACCAAACATCTATAAAAATATCTTAAATATAAGATCTAAAAATCACTTGAAATTAAACTTGTGTTAATTTTATAACGTTAATCTAAAAATAAATAAATTCGAAAAAATAAGTGTTAGTAAACAAGTATTTTAAATACAAAACATAGACTAGAAAACAGAGAATGAAAATTGAAAAATTAGAAAACAGAGAACAATTTTCTATTAGTAAACGGGCCTTAAAGGTGCCAATTAAAATATTTGAAAACTCCCACGCTCTGTACCCAGACGTTGAAAAGTGCTAATCATACTTTAAGGAATTAATATAAGCGTTCATTTGTCATCGCGTTCAAAATCATCATCGAAAACTTCATAACCTTCCCACCTTTTCTATATAAACTTCATTGGAACTCTTCCTTTCGCCATTGTCTTGCATCCCATAAATCTTGATACAATGACACAGAAAACACAAAATTGGCTATAATACATGTCGAATTGGCTAAACACGTCATTTCTGAAGGAACCAACGCGGTAGCCAATTTCACAAGTAGCTAAAAATTGCTATTCGTTATTGGCCCTCTCTGATTTGACCCTGGGTTAGGGTTTACAAGTACTAAATGTTGCTAACGTTTTATCTCAATTACCAAATATTATTTTGGATGTTAGTGATTTGTCATGTGTATTGAATTTCTTCAATGCAGAAATGAAATATAATTGTCTAGTATTAGCAACAAATTTGTCTTCTTGATTGCATTTCTGTTGTTGGATTTCAGACGAGTTGGAATGGGTATAATTTGCTTTATAATTGATCGGGGTGGGTGATTTGTTTCGGTATTGTACTGAAATACCTTTCGGTATAATGTTTTAGTAGACGGAACAGAAGACCGTTAAATGTTTTTTTTTTCTAAAATATTATAATAATCTTTATATATATAAAGCAGAATCTTAGTTTCCCTCCAAAAGTATGAATGGGTATTGGGAACATGGGCTGCAACAATGGAATAGGTTTGGCCCAAAAATTTAAAAAAAAAAAAAATATATATATATATATATATATATATATATATATATATATATATATATATATATATACACAACAACAACAACAACAATGATGAGGAGGAGGAGGATCTAGTATCTAACTATCTATGCCTAAGACCAGAGACAACTGCCACTGGACGACTAGAGGCCAGCTATTCTCCATTCTGGCTTGATCGTTGCTCGTTGCCAGAGAACAGAGATGAACGGACTTTATTTTTATTCACCAATTTTTATTCATCTCCAATCTATTACACTAAATTTTACACCAAATATTATTCTACAGTAAAATAATTTTGATTTTCAAAATTTAAAAAGTTATTAGTTTTAATTTAATTATTTTAATATACAATATACTTTGTTATATAAATAATAATATTTTAGTACAATTTAATTTTGTTAAAATTATGGTTTAGGTAATTTAATTTTCAATTAATATATATATTCAATATTAGTCTTTTTAAATCGTCTTTATAAAATCTTTCAAATGATATAATTTATGTTTAATAATATAAAACTTATGTAGAAGTATTTAACAAAATATATAAATACATAAAAATAAACTAAATGATATAAAAGGAATTTAAAAAATCATAATAAGGTGCAAATAAAAATATCTTTGAGAACAAAAGGCTCCAAATCAAAATATTTGAGAGCTTCCTCCCTCTGTACCCCGACTTTGAAAAGTGTAAATCCTTCTTGGAATTAAGCTACAGCGTTCATTTTTCATCGCATTCACATGCGGAGGAACTCTCAGGTGAAAATGTGGTGAGATCTGAGCCATTGATCTAATCTATATCAACTACTCAGAATGAAGGATTTTTTTTTAAGGCGCTTCCTAGAGTTATGCACCCGTATCTTCATTTAGTTTTCAAAGTTATGCATATTAAGTTCAATGTTATAATTGTGAGATTTAAATATACAGAGCATAATCTACAAGAAACTTAACTCGTAGTAGCGGAAGTGGAAGCACTGTAGATCTCCAGTCATGGTTGATATCATGTTTGTGTTGCCTCTTGAACAGTAGATCTGCAGAATTAGGTTAGCCGTTTTGTCTCATACTTAACTCAGAACCCTAGATGGTGTACTGGTATTTTTTGAGCAGCATGAGTACCATAATAAATATTCATGTATCTCGTATCCCATCAATACAAGCTTTATATAGGCATATTGGTGAAATAAGACTTAAACCTAAATGTCCAGTCCAACCAATTATTTAATGGGCCTAGTCCACTTGCACCACATAAGTAAGGCCCATAATATATAATATATATTATACGGGAAAGTCTTACAGTCTCCCACTTGGTGCAAGTACTAGCAAACTCTCATCAAAGAACAAAACACACGAACCATAGTAATATGTCCTCTACTGAAAAAGTGAGTAATATCTCCTATAATCACAAATGATATGTCCAAAACTGTATGTGATCAAGATAAACTGCTTAATATATAATTTTAGCTAATTAAGGATGCTGTGGTTACTCCCCAACTCATTAAAATTATAAGATCACTAGACACTTATCATTGCCATCTTTATGTAATTTATAAACCATAGACAATTTTTAGTAAATTAAATATGCTGCATGTGGCTGCTCTTTAATTAATCTAAAATTGTAATCACTTGGCAAAAGGGGAATTTAAAGCCTAACAAACAAATTAAACCAACACATGGTAGACAATTATTAGGTATACTCCCAGGAAAGTTGGTCGAGATGAAGCTCGGTTAAATACCAACTCCTTAGACAGAGTAGCGTCGCAAGGGGACTAGTAGCAACAAGGCTTTTAAGCCAGGGCCATAGAACTAGTATTCCTCCCCAAGAAACTTCCCTAAGTTATGTGTTCTCATGTTTGAAGTAAAATCGTTTCGAAGATCTAAAGATTGTAGATTCACCTACGGTTAAGGCTTTAAATTGATGAATTAAATTAACGGACTAAGCGTGCTTAAATTCAAGCACTACCGCAACTAAAGTTTATGCATTAGTCCAACTTAATTAGGAACTAATATAATTCCATCCTAAATTTATGCATTTCTAAAGGCATAATAAGACAAAATTGCATAATTTAAAACAGAATATTATGCTTAGGACAAATATGCATAAAATTAAATATTAAACTCATATATTACAAACAAATTGCATAGTTCAAAGCAATTTACAATATGAGATTTCAATAATTTTGAAATTTTAAACTGTAAGCCTTGACAAAATGTTTCAATGCATAAAGATCAAATTTATGAGAAATAACTAAATTCACAAATTATAACAATATCAAGCCAAAAGGATATGTTGTCATTTGTAAATCAAAATCTCACAAAACTTAATTGCATAATTAAACTTAATATTATGCACTTAATATGATCAAATGCACAAAACAACCGTTCAAAGAGTATGAATCATACATAACCAAATATGGGCAATAACATTAATCATAATTCAAAGACTAAATGAATTATGAAAAATAATGGCAATAGTCAATAGTTGCCTAAAAAAAATTTCTTATCCGAAGCATTGCCACATAAACATAATTGGAAACAATTTAGGATTCATAAATAAACCATAATAATAATGTTATCATTAAAATATTAATGGTAATAAATAACCTTATAATCACCATTAATATTTGGTAATAACAACCAAAGTATGGTAATATACCTTCTTTAATGTTTCCATTTTTCTTAAGGAAATAAAATGTGACAATTTCAAAATTATAGAAGTCAAACTATAACTATAGCACTAATTACCAAAAATAAATAATAATAAAATTTAATGACTAACCTTAATGATGCAAACTGCATCTCCCATAGTGCTATAATTCTCCCATCTTCATCGTCAGTAACCTCAATGCAACGTCACGTAACAATAACCACCAAATAGGTAATCTTTCCAAACATAATAGATTACGTAGAAATAATTATTATTATGAAAGATAATAAACGAGATTAGCCCCTAAACTTAATAACAGTTATTAATATTGCCAATTAACTATAATAAAGGCAAAACTGTAATTAAGGGATACTGAATGTCAATCTCATATCACCACATAATAATTAACCAAGACCATAATGTCTTTTTAGGGAGACTGAAATTAGGGTAATAATTAAATTACCATTGTTAAGCCAATATACCAACTATATCGCTTATTATATTATTAAAGGAATTAATATTATTATTAAGGCCTGAAAACTATTGATAGATTAAAAATATAATCAACATAAACAATAGTTGTAATTTTTAATGGCCAAAATAACAATTATAATCCTTAAATTCTTAATGGCTCATAAATAGACCCGAGATAATAATTATAGCACTCAATTACTCAAATTAGACCCATAAACTAAATGGTCCAAGTGAGTTATGACATGGATATAAAATAATCTAATACTGAAATACATCAAAACTTAATATTATTACCAACCATGAATACCATTAACAAAATATGGTAGTCAGTAATAATTAAGACTTAGTAAATATGTTATGCATAATAATCAATATTATTATCATAAAATACATGTTATAAGTCAAAATAAAATAGCTATGATTATTATTAAAATATCACTCAATAATGGTGGGATCCAAACTTAATGACCCAATATAGGTCCAAAATAACTTGTTCAAAATCGGTTTTAGTCCCAAGTGAAATATAGGACTAAAATATGCCCAAAATTAAATTGGAAACCAAAACAAGCGACTTTAGTAGGTCATAATGTCCAAAATTGACCTAAAGATCCAAAGTTGAATGATATTTAATACATAGTCTATGAGTTAATAATATGTTAAATCCATCCTTAAGACATGCTTTTCTAAATGCATAATTATAACAATGAAATTATAAAAATACTTAGCATGCTTGGATTTTACATTTTAATATAGAGTTAATACCCAAAATTGTCCTCGACTATAGTGGTTTTTCTCAATTTCGTCCTAAACGACTTTGGTGACCTAATATCGTCCCAGACTTTTGTGTTTCGCTCAATTTAGTCCTCCATTTGTTATTCCGTCAAATTGGTGTTAAATAAAGGGACAATTTAGTAACGTCAATATTGATCTCTCTTTACTTTCAACTTGTGAAGTGCGAAATTCCTATTTCTTGTACGAATTACACCCAGAATTACTCCCGGACCTACAAATCAAATTTTATATTCGCAGTTTTAGGAGTAATTCTGAGAGTAATTTGTAAAAAAAAAAAAAAAGAGATTTCGCAGTTCACATGTCTATGAGTAAAGAGATGTCAATATTAAAATTACTGAATTGTCTATTTATTTAACACCTAATGGACAAAATAACAAATGAGGGACTAAATTGAGCAAAAACACAAAAGTCTGGGACTAAATTGAGCGAAACACAAAAGTCTGGGACGATATTAGGTCACCAAAGTCGTTTAGGACGAAATTGAGAAAAACCACTATAGTCGAGGACGATTTTGGGTATTAACTCTTTTAATATATATTAACTCATAAATACTAAATAAATAAATTGCAATACTTAAGGCAATTTAATATGAACCTCAATATTAAATTAAAATTCAAATAGCAAATTTAAAAACTTAATATTTGCCTAAAGTTGAATAATAATTTAATTATGAACTTAATGCCAAAATTAAGAGAAAATTAAATGACATCAATATTTCAAAACAAGTAATTTCCAAACGTTTAGCATTTGCCAATAATATACAATATTAAATTAGGTAATATTAATATGGAAATAATAAACTTAATAATTACCATTTACCTATTTTATTAATATGTAAATTACTAAATGATTGACAAATAAAACAATATATGGTAAGATAGAGGCAAATTGGATATTAATAGGAAATGTACCAGAACTTTCCTTATCCTCACAGAATTTCCAACGCCATAGTCGGTCGTACGGACTCCGCAAAGGAAAACTAAATCGAAGTCGCCGCCGCAGAAGGTGGAAGAGAGAGACGACATCAAGATATATACTAGTGTCGCCGGAATTTTTCAGTGGCGAAGACGGCGGCTTCTTCCCTTTCTTCACTGCAGCGTCGATGAAGAAGAAGCAGCAACCGGGATGCAACCATGGAAGCCGCGAACAACATCCTACGGTGCCCCTACGATTTAATGACGCACTGTCGGTGTCGCAGATGGTGATGACCGCCACCATGGCAGCCAACTTTTTTTTTTTTTTTTTTTAAATGAAGTCGGTCGCCACCCCACTGCGCCTACGACACTATCGCTACGCCAACGTTGGTAAAAACGTAGTAGACAACGCCGCATCTGATGACTGATTTCCAGCGAACTCCTTTGCCACTAGAGAGCTCTACAATTTGTTACCTTCGAACCGTATTCCTCCGGCCAAAATTCGATGGCGGTGGATTTCAAAAAAAAAAAATACGGAAACAACATAGAAACAATAATCAATCAAGTCCATAAGACAATATTTCGGAAAACAACATATAGTAAAAATCAATCTATACGATATTAATTAATGTTGTTTTTCTTGTTTAGGCAAAACAATCAACCAGACAGAGATTGATAAAGGCTCTGATACCAAATGTGAGATTTAAATATACAGAGCATAATCTACAAGAAACTTAACTCGTAGTAGCGGAATCGGAAGCACTGTAGATCTCCAGTCATGGTTGATATCATGTTTGTGTTGCCTCTTGAACAGTAGATCTGCAGAATAGGGTTAGCCGTTTTGTCTCATACTTAACTCAGAACCCTAGATGGTGTACTGGTATTTTCTAAGCAGCATGAGTACCATAATAAATATTCATGTATCTCGTATCCCATCAATACAAGCTTTATATAAGCATATTGGTGAAATAAGACTTAAACCTAAATGTCTAGTCCAACCAATTATTTAATGGGCCTAGTCCACTTGCACCACATAAGTAAGACCCATAATGTATAATATATATTATACGGAAAAGTCTTACAATAATGTTATGCACATAAATGTTGAAAATTATACACCCATAGTTTCTAAAGTATGCACCTACCAAGAGGGCTCTGAGCAAAAGATAAACTACAACAAGAGCTTCTTTATAACCTCAAAAAGATGCTCTCGCAGTAGGATAGAAGTTATGTCCGACATTTTGAAGATGCAGCAGTCCAATTGGCATGTTCGCTACCTTGGAGTGAGCCTTTTCAAAGGCAGGAACAGACCTATTTTTTATCAACACACTCTTGAACGGGTGGATAGCAGGATACTCAGTTGGCAACGCACTTTCCTTTCACCAGGAGGGCAGTTAACTTTAATCTGGTATGTTTTATCTATGATCCCGTCGTACACTGTGGCCTCCGTAACTCCGTTCCCTTGCCCAGACAAACGCAGAAGGCTCTTGAAACCAAGTTTGCAAATTTTTTGTGGGGACTGGAAGGCGGCAAACTAAAACGGCATTGGGTGGCTTGGAGAAAGGTGTGTTTCCCACACTACTGGAAATTATGGAATTTCCGACCACCTGAAATTGATCTTAAATCAAGTCGAAAGCCTTGTTCCGACCACTTTTGGTATCCAGAAAAACCTTTGTTGCTATTTCCGACCACTTTTTAGACTTTTTGGTATCAACTTAATTTAAGATCATTTTCAGGTGGTCGGAAATTTCATAATTTCCAGTAGTGCCAGTTGAAGAAGGCGGGCTTGGGATTCGATCACTTGACACCATCCAAGAGGCATATTCGGCCAAATTATACTTCAGCTACCTTCGAGGGGGCTCTTTGTGGAGTGACTTCATGCACGCAATTAGGCCAGTTGATGATACCCGTGTGCCTGCTTCCTTTACCTGGAGACGCATGCATCACGCCAAGACCTTTGTGGAGGACAACACCACAGTAAACTCAGAAATAGTCTTATGGACTCTTGATCCCTACGGCGAGTTCTCTGTATCGTCGGCATATGATGCGCTGAGGTTGAAGGCGAGCCAAAGTCTGTCCTTAGGCTGCATTTGGAGTGGAGGGATACCATCGAAAGTTTCAGTTTTCATGTGGAGAGTGCTGCACCGAATTTTGCCTTTTCCAAACATTCTCCAGAATTTTAATTTATGTCTCCCTTTCGGTTTGTCCGTTGTGCTTTTCTGACTCAGCAGAATTGGAGCATTGCATGTCTCTACCGCTGTGGGGTTGCTAGCCAGGTTTGGAGGCATTTCCGGGAGGTTTTTGGTCTAGTAACTGTTGCATCTTCAATTCGGGCAGAGTGCCACGCTTGGTGGTTGTTAGCGCCTCCGGGAACTGCAGTGGAATGGTGTGCGAAGATCCTGCCATGCCTCGTTCTTTATGTGCTTTGGTGTTCATATAACCAAGGCATTTATGGCGCTGGCTCTCTGACGGCCCCGCTGCCATCAGCCGAATTAAGCACGAGCTTTTCATGATCTCTAGCCTTCGAAGAGTTCGTCGCAAGGGGCAGGGTGATGACTTTCTTATAGCATCTGGTTTGGTGGCCAAGCTCGATGTGCCGCCGCAGCGTCTCACGGTATGGATAAAGTGGCTAACTTCGCCGTCGGGGACGCTCAAGCTTAATACTGACGCGGCCTTTGGAGCTCAGGGGGCTGCGGGAGGTGCGTGTCTACGAGACTCCCGCAGGTGCCTGGTGGCGGGTTTATGTTTCCGTGTGGATGCTTCATCGGCCTTGGAAGCAGAAGCTTTCTCTCTTCAGGCCGCTTTGCTATGGTGCAATGCCTTCGCCCGGAGGCCTTGTGCGGTGGAAGTGGACTCCCTCGCTCTTGCTGCTTTGGTGAGCACAGATACATCCAGGGTTCCTTGGAAGATAGCAAACGCGGTCCTCTTTGCTCGTTCTTGCATGCACTCATGGGGTTCTGCGATTAAGCATGTCTATCGAGAAGCAAATCAAGTTGCAGATGCCCTCGCAGCAGCTGGCTTAGATTCTCAGTCTCCTAGGCTCTTTTCTACTGTTGACGCTTTGCCTGTAAAGGCCAATTTGGCTTATTTGTACGATCTCAGAGGCTTCGCCTCGCTTCAGGCTATTCGCCGTTAATAAACGTTCCGTTATTTAAAAAAAAAAAAAAAGTATGCACCTAAGGCAACAAAGTTATGCACCTAATGATCAAAATGTATGCACTCGTATGCTAAACTCTATACACCCCAATTAAGGTGCAAACTTATGCACCTTACAGTGCAAAGATAACATTTTAAAGTTATGCACCTAACAATATAAATTTATGCACCTTAAGTTCTGAAGTTATACACACAACGGTCTAAACTTATGCACCTTAAGTTCTAAGTTATGCACTCAAAGAAGTAACAACATGCACTCGAAAAAGGAAAAATATGCACCCAAAGAAGGAACAATATGCACCCAAAGAAGGAACAATATGCACCCAAATAATGCATCCAAATTGCCTTATTTTGGTAACCACAATGTTCCAAGTTCGACTCTTAGTGGAAGCAATACATTGTCTCTATTGTCCTTCTTGGCTTGAGCCGTTCAGTTATGGACAATCTAGGCTGGTTTACCTCATCCACTAGAGTATTGCCTTAGAGGCGTGAATGCTCCATGTTGTTCGACAATGTGTCGCCAACTAGACCCTCATTGTCTTATTCATCCTTGGATTAGGCTTTGCCTTTGCGTTAGGTGGAAGTATCCAATAACTCCAATATGGTTATTCACACCCTTGGTAGTGACTGACTGATTGTGGTTTCCCTCATCACCCCAACAAAATAGTTATTCATTATATCTTGTAATTTTTTTTTATAATAATAACAATATACAATAAAAATAATCTCTTTGTGAGATATCCGTCAGCTTTAGTTTTCGGTGGCTATTCTTTATTTCAGAACAAATTATTTTGTGGACATTGGTCCATACTGAAAAGCGAACTACTGACAAATATTCATTATTTAGTTTATCAAACATTTATTTTTAGATATTATACTAAAAATAAACTATATAGTATAATAAAAACGAACCTATAGCATATATACTAAAACTGTGAAGCTTGGGGACTTTTTGGATATAACTTTTTAGTCATCAAGCTAAGTAATCTTCTTGGATTGCAGATAATATTTTTCTATCAGAAAGCAAGAAGAGTGTGAAGCTTGGGGACTTTGGGCTGTGTAGGGAGGGTCTGGAAGGTGATTTTTCTACTGATGTTGGAAGCTTTCGCTGGATGGCTTCTGAGGTAGTATTACAACTTTAATTTATTAACCAACCATCCATATTAAGATGTATGTATGTGTCTGCCTGCATCATCATATATATATATATATATATATATATATATATATATATATATATATATATATATATATATATATATATATATATATATATATGTATGCCTTCCAACTGTTTCTGAGTAATCTTCCCTTCTCAAGTTTGTTTATTTGTGATTGATGATAAATAATGTCATGTATTGGAAGTACATGCATTTATAAATAAGTTGAGAGGTTTGCTTTGTTAGAGGTGTAGCTTTAAGCATTTGGAGGTCTGTAGGCCAGTTGATACACTTCTTGCGATTTACTTCCTCTTTGCTAAGATAGAATACCCAGGAAATTGATTCAATCTTACTGTTTTCAAATAAAAAATAAAAAAATCTTGCTGTTAAGTTTTCACCATTGTTATATCATTGGTTTTGTGTTTGGGTTGTGTAGGATCAAGGTGTAATAAGAATTTCAAAGCCATTGATAAATGAAGATAAGTGTAATGTATTCGATCTGCAGATTTTAGCAAAGAAAGGAGTTGTGATTTTACCAGACATCTATGCAAACTCAGGTGGAGTTACTATCAGCTATTTTGAGTGGGTTCAGGTGATTACCTCTGTTGCTTTCACCAGCAAACTTCTTACACAACTTACTAATGGATTAAAGATCCTAAATTATTGAATATGTTTAATCTTCCTTGTAGAACATACATTCAAGGGTTTATGTGGGATGAAGAGAAAGTGAATGCAGAACTTCATAAATATGACCAGAGTTTTTAAAGATGTCAAGGACTGAGATTGTAAACGCTGCCTGTATCTGCATTTGAAGAATAATGTTATGAACTGTCAGGGAATGAAAATGCATTAAAGACCATGGAAGAAATGTTAAGTTGAGGAAGCTACTTCTTTGAATACTATTGAATATTATTATTTGATAAATATTAGTTACAATTGATTTTTTTCAATTAAATGGGTACGCATTTGAATATAAAGATTTTTGAAGAAATATAATTAAATGATAATTATAAAAATATAATAATGTAAACATTTAACGATACTTAATTATGAAAACAAAAAATTATTTAGTGACACTTAATAACCACCTCTATTATTTTAAAAAATAAATCAAGACAAATATTTAGCAACACTTACTAACTGCCACTAAAATTTATTCAAAAACAATAATATATATATATATATATATATATATATATATATATATATATATATATATATATATTTAGTGGCGGTTACAAAACCGCCACTAAATTTATTCAAATAAATATATATATTTAGCGGCAGTTACAAAATCGCCGCTAAATTTATTCAAATAAATATATATATTTAGCGGTGGTTACAAAACCGCCGCTAAAATTTATTCAAATAAATATATATATTTAGTGGCGGTTACAAAATCGCCGCTAAATTTTTTCAAATAAATATATATATGTAGCGGCGGTTCTGTAACCGCCGCTAAATGCACCAAAAACCGCCGCTAAATGAGTTTTTCATTAATTCCCGCGGTTGTTGAAAACCGCCGCTAAATGCTTCGCGACACACTATTTAGACACGGTTGAATAACCGCCGCTAAACATACTAGTGGCGGTTTGAAACCACCGCGATACACAAAAAAACCGCCGCTAAATGCTTAATTTGGTGTAGTGATACTAAAAGTAAAATTTTAAGTATACTAAAAATAAATATGTATATTTGTAGTCTATCCTGTAATGTAGACCATGATTCACGATATAATTATCGGTGTCGGCCACAAATCACGATGGACCCCCAAATATTGTTATTTCCATGGGCTAGAAGCTCGGCCCAGTTGTCTTAGGCGCCAAATTGAAATCTCTAAAATTTCCCTCCATCCGTACCCAAAATTTGAAAAACACAAATCCTACTTTAAGGAGTTAATCTCCAGCGTTGATTTACCATCGCATTCAAAATCATCATCAAACACTCCATATCCTTCCACCTCATCAATCCACGCATACCTTGCATAGCCAATTAGGTTTCATCATCAGCTTCTATATAAACCTCTCATCGAAACTCACTATTTCGCCATCACCTAAAATCCCATTTTCTTCTTTTCATCAAACCCAAGATTTTTTCTGTAGAAATCTTGATACAATGGCACAGAAAAAAACAAACAAGAAGCCAATTGAAAAGAAATCGACAGAGGAAAAGAATGCCATTGTAGGCGAGAAGGAAACAGTGGAAAAGAAGCCCAAGCGTGGGAAGAAGCTTCCCAAGGACGTTGGCACCGCTTCCGGTGACAAGAAGAAGAAAAAGACGAAGAAGAACATTGAGTCTTACAAGACCTACATCTTCAAGGGGCTGAAGAATGTCCACCCCGACCTTGGGATCTCTAGTAAGGCCATAGGGATCATGAATAACTTCATCAATGACATCTTTGAGAAATTGGCACAAGAGGCTACCAAGCTTGCCCACTATAATAAGAAGCCAACGATTACTTCCCGAGAGATTCAGGCCGCTGCCAAGCTTGTATTGCCTGGCGAATTAGCTAAACATGCAATTTCTGAGGGAACCAAGGCGGTGACCAAGTTCACAAGTACTTAAAAATTTGTTATTCATAATTGGCCCTCTTTTATTTGACCTAGGGTTAGGCTTTACAAGTACTAAATGTTGTTAATGTTTCTATCTCAATTACTGAATATTATTTTGGACGTTATTAATAATTTGTCATGTGTATTGAGCTTCTTCAATCCAGAATTGGAATATAATTGTCTAGTATTAGCAACAAATTTGTCTTATTGATTGCGTTTGTGTTGTGGATTTTTTGACTAGTTTGAATGGGTATAATTTACTTTGTAATTGATAAACATATTCCATGTTTTTGCCCTAAAGATATAATTTCACAAGAGAATACCTAATGAAGCATGTCTTTCATTCGTTATGCCAATTGGGATCTTGAGATAGAATTCACAAATCACCTAACGCGTTCTTACACGTGTTAAGAATCTTGTAGGCTAGTGGAATAGGCATAAAAATCGGTGTGTGTGTGCGCGCGCGCTGGTGTGCTTAGCTCTTAGTTGCTAAATGTAACTTTTCAATTAGTGTGATAGACATCAGGACACTACCCTTGTAAAAACAATTCCTTGCTTACCTTCATATATAGTACTCCATCTGTTCGAAAATGTATGTCCTATTTTTATTTGGCACGTACTTAAAGACAATGAACAAAAGTTAACTCCCTTTACATTTTTACCTTTTATGTACTCTGACTATTCTACATTTTTTTTCATCCCATCTGTACACTTCTTCATATCTCTTTGTCAAACAGCTTTGTTCTTCGTCTGATATTCTTCATACACACTCACTAGTTAAAAATAAAAAAAAAAAAAAATACGGACTACTACCTTGTATACAATAACACAAACCAAATTGAACTTCTAAAAATCTCTAATGCCTTTGTATTCTCCTATACAATAAGAAGATATGGATGAACAAAGACTCGAGATATCTATAGATATGAAGTATCAAAGTCACGACTGGAGATGTCCATAGATGCAATAAAAATCAATTTGAGCAAAAGATATGAAATTACTCCATAAATTAACGCAATATGCATTTTGTTGATTTGATAAACACACAAACAAACAAAAAGATCAAAATAATAGAAAGGGGGTGAAAGATTGTTCGTAACTCAAAAAAAAAAAAAAAATATTGAAAGGGGATGAAGCATTGCTCGCAACTCAAAAAAAAAAAAAAAAGCACACAGATGTAGAGGGAATAAAATACCATAAGCTTAAAAATGGGAAGAAGAACTATTAAGGGGGTTAAAAATTGAAGAACGATGGTAAAGTGCATAGTACTCCGTGAAATTTTGCATAGTAAATTTGATTTGACAGTAGATTATAACTATGACCTACCAATGAATATGGAGTACTTTATAAAAAGTTAAAGGGGCAATACGAAAAAAATAAAAATTGAATGATGTTTATTTTTGGAATGTGGACAATATTTTTGGTCGCACGTTAAGGCGTGACGGCATTTGAACAAAAAGTATATATATATATATATATATATATATATATATATATATATATATATATATATATATATATATATATATATATATCGATTGCTATAATCTGCAAGCGCACAGAGTCAATCACAGTATAAATTCCTGGAGTATTCCAGGATCGATCCCACGAAGAACACTATTAACTGTTATCTTAAATAATCAATTTGTTGTTAAGAAAACGCAAATGACTAGAATTAATATAATTAAAAAGAATATTTATGAAATTAAAGCAAAGAAAGTTCCAATTGAGAGAAAACTAGGGATTTGGGGTTTACCTATTAGTTAATTAACTAACTCTCCTAACTCTCCTAAGTATTGATTCTTATGATTCTAGTGACAATTGCTCCATATATATCCTAATACTCCGTCGAGCTACTAGGTTGTATCCAATTAACTGTGATCATCCATCAATATCTCACCAACATTAATTGAACCCATTAAGCAACAATCAAATCTCACCACAAATATCTAAAGCTATGTCTAGTTTAGCTCAATTGTGTTTATCTTACGAGTTCTAGGTTCATAATTCACCTGTCAGTTCTTCTTATGAACCCTAATATTAGAATTATGCAATGGCCAGTCACACAATTCACAATTAAAATACATAAAATAAATATAATCAAATTCAATTATTAAACTGAAACTAGAAGAATCAACACATGAAGAATAGTCAATTAATCTAATCTAGGCTATTCCAAATTCCTAATTAAGAATTCTAGCCAAGAATCATAATTAAATGCATCAATTGTTCAATAAATAGTATTCTTGAAATTTAAACAAGAATAAAGATAGAGATGAAGGAAAATAATTCAAGCCTAAGAAGAAGATAGTCGCGATTGAAACTCGAAAATTCCTTGCAATGGAGTCTTGAATCTCTTCGCCGAATTGCTGCCTGCGCTCCCTGGCTTCCTTTTTTTTTTCCTTCGCTATTTTCTCTCCTCTCGTCTACTACCGTACGCCAATAGTTAAAAACCAAAACCAATTCTTTTAAACCTTATCTCTTTCTCTACTCTTTTTGCTGCGCCAATCCACAAGAAAAAGCAAAAACAAAATTAATATAAAAATAAAGTAAATTAAAGTAAATACAATTATTATCCTTTATATAATAAAGTTATATGGTTTGGAAAATAATTAATGTTACAATTAATGCCACAACATCCTTTATTATAAAAATAAAAAAATTAAAAAAAAAACACAACATTTAAAAAATAAAATAGCTATATATTATATAATCATATAAAAATATACTTTTGAAAAATAAAATAGCTATATATTATATAATCATATAAAAAATGTGTTCACTTAGAGTTTAAATTTACAAATACAAAATTTGAAATTTGCTTTCCAAATGTAATTATCTTAGTTATTATTTGTATTGTGAAAATTATAAGATAGATGAAATACAATTAAGAATAAATCAATGTAATTATGTAAATTATCTCTACAAGTTTATTTGAATATGCACATAATTAGAGATTATATTAACCATACAAAATTATAATTATAATTTTAATTTTAATTTTAATTTTAATTGTAATTTTGTATTCTATAAAAATAATAAATACTTGACCAATGGAAGCTCAAAAATATTATTATATTAAATCATTTAAAATATTTTAGTTTTTCTATTTTTTATTTATATTTATAATAACATAATTTTTTTCCATGCATCGCGCGGGTGAATTACTAGTTATAACCTAATAACATAAGTTAATTAAACTTAAGTATTAAAGCACTATTTAAAAAATTGAAGATATAAAACTATTAAGTAAATTTAATACTTTAGATAAAATAAAATTCTTATTAATATATTAATAAAAATGCAACATTAGACTAATATTTATTAAAACTTATCTAAACTAGTAACATATAACTAAATATCATATTTATAATATAATTAACCCTAAAACTTAATTTATTTATGCAACTCATTAACTAAAATTACTCTAAATAATGCCTATAAATTAAGCTTATCAAACTTCCCCACACTCAGTGCTTTGCTTTTCCCCAAGCAAACTTATGCAGTGAAATAAAACTACCAACCATAACCATATCAACTAGGGATTCAATTCAAGGAGATGGTAAACACATAATACTTCAGGAGAGTTCAAAGCCATATGCACACAAGACAATAGAGAATAGTAGTCATCACGGTTGTTCACTCAATCTCTCATAAATATATGTATAAGAAAGGTACACATCATCCTTTATTGAGAGTGCACTTGCCATAAGCTTGCTTGTCCACCAAAACTCCACTACCAAAATTATATGAACAACACGAGTCAAAAGGTCTTTATTTCTTGGTTGTAATGGGGCCAATGATATGTGGTTTAAGAAAGAAAGGATATAAGGAAATACAAATAAGGTCCAAGGAATCAGTAGAGCCATAATTTCACCATATTAAGAGCAAGAATTTGTATTCTACCAAACTCTACCAAAACAAGCCATCACTACATTCTTCCTCATCCTTTTCACTGATAAATTCTCAAAACAACTTTCAAAATCTCATTTTCATCTACTTTTTTTTTCTTTTTTCTTTCTTGGTTTTTTTTGTTGTAATGTTGTTTGTGCCCGTTAGCCTATAGCTCCTAACCGGTGGGTTTCAGGATTGAATCAACAATAAGAAATAATAGACAAAGAGAAGGGAGTGATATGATTTCATTTCCATGGCTTTGACTTCCAGCGGATTTTATTTTTGGATCCAATCCTCTTTATTAAAATAAAATAAAAGTGATATAGTCAATTTGACTTCTCTTCTCTTTGTCTATTATTTAACTACGCCAATAGTTAAAAACCAAAACCAATTCTTTTAAACCTTATCTCTTTCTCTTCTCTTTTTGCTGCGCCAATCCACAAGAAAAAGCAAAAACAAAATTAATATAAAAATAAAGGAAATTAAAGTAAAGACAATTATTATTATAACCTAATAACATAAGTTAATTACACTTAAGCATTAAAGCACTATTTAAAAAATTGAAGATATAAAACTATTAAGTAAATTTAATACTTTAGATAAAATAAAACTCTTATTAATATATTAATAAAAATGCAACATTAGACTAATATTTAATAAAACTCATCTAAACTAGTAAGATATAACTAAATATAATATTTATAATATAATTAACCCTAAAACTTAATTTATTTATGCAACTCACTAACTAAAATTACTCTAAATAATGCCTATAAATTAAGCTTATCATATATATATATATATATATATATATATATATATATATATATATATATATATATAGAGAGAGAGAGAGAGAGAGAGAGCACATCAAATTCATAGAAACATGAAACTAAGCAAAATACGAAATATTGTAAGAATAAATCAAGTTAGATATAATTGTTTTTTCATATATATAATGAAAAAAACATTAGTAAGGCCGAGTCGACCGGGTTAACTCGGCTAACTCGACCGAAATGAACGAGTTAACTCGGCCGAGTTATGCGCTGGGCGGCTGCCTAGGCGGTCGAGTCGGCCGAATTAGGCGCCTAGACGGCCAGTCACCTAGGCGGCCGCCTAGGGCCGGGGTGAAATCGCCACGGTCTAGGGATGCCTAGTGCCTAGGCCGGCGCCTAGACCGATTTTTGCAACAGTGTGTATATTAGAGATCATATGAAAACCAACCTCCTCATGAGACCATGAGAACCAATCTCATCCATTAAAAATAGATTTATGGATGAAATTATTTGGGGATTAAAAACGCACCTGTGCATATTAGACATTATGATAGCATATACCTATGTTGCATACAACACATGCTTAATATGCACACATGAATATGTACACGTCGTAATTCCTAATAGCTAAACATGTCATTTTTGAGGTAGAATTTACCTCTTGATTTCCAGATTTTGCATTTGACTTTAAGGTAGAATTTGCAGATCCATTGTTCCGGGTTTACTGAAATTTGCCCCCACGATTTCTAAAATTGAATTGCTTGAAAATCTTGGAGATCAAGGTTATTGTTTCCTCAACCATTCATTTCTTCAGGGTTCAATTCATATTCACCACCATCGGCAAGAAATACAACAGACTTTCCCTTCTTACTGTGATCATCTTAAGAGAACATTTGCATTTCATAAGTTTGCAGATTGGTCATCAATTCTGTTACTTTCTTCTTCTCCCTACCAGCACTTTCTTGAATGGCAGTAACCTTCATCCTGAATCTCAATGGTAGTGAGCAAAGGATTTTGCGAACAAGTTTATCTTGAGCGAAAGGTTCACCCAAAACTACAGCCTCATTTTTTAATTCTTGAACTCCGGTGTTGAACTGGACAATTTTATCTTCTTCACGCATTCTAAGTTCTTCGAATTTTGTGTGTATTTACTGCAATTTTGATGGCTTCACAGACGTATCTCCTTCGTACAACTCATCAAGAATGTCTCAAGCTTCCTTGGCTTGAGTACACCCAGCAACAAGAGTGAATTGACTTTCATTCAGACTTCCCATAATTGTGTTCAAGGCTTTGTTGTTGTTCTCGCTGTCAGTGATCTCTTTTGGTGACCACTGATCTTGTGACTCCACTTCCACAGTTTGATATGCATTCGTACAACTGGGATGTGTCCATCCTTGAATAACAGAATTCCATACCCTAACACCTTGAGCCTGTAGATACACATTCGTACGAGTTTTCCAATAGGCGTAGTTTGAACCCACAAGTTGAGGAGGTCTAGCTTGCCCTTCCATATTAAGATTTGTTAACCAAATAACAGAGAGAACGAACAAAACAGAGATACAAACACAAAGTGGCAGAGTATTTACAATTTTTAAAAGCACTTAGGGCAAGAAAGAAGTCAAGAAGATGATTCTTGGAACCTACTCTGATACCAAGTGAAATTCGTGGCAATTAGCTAGAGTCTAATTACTTACGAATGATCTAAGTGTTAGTTAAATCAAAAAGTAACAAACTCAGTTGAGTGTTTAAAGCTTCCTAATCGAACAATCACTGAACTAGTTCCAGAACTATCATATTAAAGCAAAAAAATAAAAAACAAAAAAAAAACAAAAGAAAACAAAAAAAAAAAAAAAACAAAACAAAACCAAAAAAAAAAAAAAAAAAAAAAAAAAAAACACCACATGTGGAACATTTATACACGGTTCGGTTCCGGTTCGGCTGATTCCAGAACTGGAACCGAACAGAACCGAACCGTGGGCATGACTACCCTCAATGGCAACTTGATTTGACTCCTGTCAATTCCATTTAGATTATCCGCCCATAATCAATAAAGATTGATATGATTGACTTGATATGATTTCTAGCTAGCTCCAACGAAAATAATCAAGTCCACTGTTTAGCTCAAATTGATCTCTAAGTGTATCAGTTCTCTTTGTAAATTTGTCCATATGGTTGAAGAAGAATAAGATGGCCATAATATAGATGATCCCGGCCCCGTAAATTGCTCTACGGCTGTAACTGTCTTGAACTACTCATTGAACAATCTTGAGTTAGTTCAGTCTTTAGTCTTCAAGTTTGAGAAGTGAACTATTTCCTACTATTACAAACTCTAGTTCAGAGTTCTAACTACTTAATACATAGACTGAACAAAATGTTGAACAACTGTTTTGTTCAATAAAACTTTAACAATATAGAGGGGCAAAAAGTGTCTTCGTAAAATATTTTTGTAATAATCATTTTATTAACAACTGGAGTCAGAACCAGAGGAATGTTCAGGAGCAATCTTGTTGAATCAGCTAGCTATCCATGTTATACATCCCTCATTGAGCCAAAGAACTACAAAGAAGCTCTCACATATGAACACTAAAGTAGGGCAATGTCGGAAAACTGGCGTAGTTCGTATGGAATGAGGTATGGGATCTAGTTCCTTGTTCTTCAAATGTTAATGTTGTGGGCACAAAATGTATTTTCAGAAACAAAATCAATGAGCATGGAAATGTTGCCCGAAACAAAGTAAGATTAGTCGCACAAGGATACTCTCAATTTTAAGGTGTTGACTATGATGAGACGTTTACTCCGGTAGCAAGACTAGAATCAATACGGCTTCTACTGGCAGTGTCGTGCATTCTAAAATTTGAACTCCATCAAATGGATATCAAAATAGCCTTTCTAAATGGCTTCCTGCACGAAGACATTTATGTAGCGCAGCCAAAAGGCTTTGAGGATCAACAGCACTCAGATTACATCTTCAAATTGAAGAAATATCTCTATGGACTCAAGCAAGATCCTCGAGCATGCAATGAGAGACTGACTTGATATATCCTCAACAATGGTTATTAGCAAGGGGGCAGACAAAACATTACTCATTCAGTTTCAAGGAAGCATATTATTGTGACACAAGTATACATGGATGATATCATCTTCGGATCTACATCTCGAACTAGCCCCGGAACAGTTCATAGAAGTTATGCAACATGAGTACAATTCAAAATGAGTATGATTGGAGAATTGACTTGTTTTCTTGGACTTCAAATAAAGCAACTCCAATCATGATTGTTTATATCTCAGGAAGAGTATGCCAAAAACATGTTAAAAAGATTCGGCTTGGACTCAACCAAAGAAGCTCGTACATGATAAGTGTTAAATTGTGCCACTTTTATGGGTTAATTGAGAGTCATATTTTGCTTAATTAGAGTCCTTTATACCTATTATGTGCTTAGAATAGCTTAATTTGATTAAAGTTAGGGACAAGGACTAGTTTTGGTTACATTTGTAGAAAATAGCAAACATACTAACAATTTTAGGACATTTCAGTGACATTTCGGAAGAAAAATCATATCTGGAGCTAGGATTTTCCGATCGAGGTGATTCAAGTGGCCACGTATCGGAATCGAAAAGATCTACAACTTTCATGAATACCATGAAGGCCAATTCGGACGTCTAAGCAGTCAAAATCAGCGAATAAAGCGTCATAAGACCCATTTACGCGAGCTGTCACGTAGTAACAACGAAGTAAATGGGAAATAATAGCGTGACGTGGTGCGTAAATGGGAAATAATGTTATTTCCCATTTACACACCGCGTCACGCTGTAAGGTGCGCGTAAATGGGAAATAATAGGCTGAAGGCAGTTTTAAAGGGGCGAAAATTTCCAGATTTGGGAATCCAACTTCACTCTTCATTCTTCACTTTGCAATTTTACTCTCTCTAGGTTTTCAATGTAGGTTAGAATAGATTTTTACTCTCACTTTTCTCTAGAACTACATAGTCACTCTTAATCTTCAATTCAAGAGAAGATATTCCATCTTGTAGGAAGGATTTGGGTAATTTCTTATTTATGATAAGTGGCTAGTAGATCTAGGTGTTGGATATGAAGATCTAGATTTATGTATGCTTAATATATAATTATTTTAGAGATTTGATGATGAGATTGTGTCTTGATGCTTTTGTTGCGAATATGTTTTGTGTCGGTCCTCTCCTCATTACCGACCGGGATGAGTGAGGCGTTTAGGAGAGTAGAATTGGCAAGAGATTGCAATTCTACGGAGTCCTACATATTGGCATTCCCCGCCCTTCGATCCGAGAGGATAAGGCTCGGGAGGAGCGTATGCTAGGTGTTTGAGAAAATGGCTAAGTCACACTCCCAAAAGTTAGTCATGATTTCATTGCTTCAAATCCACCTTAGTCCAAAGCATGCATAATTTCTAGTGATGCAATCCAACACCCCGCTTTATTTTCCTTATTTTTGTGTTTTATTTGTTATGTTCTTTTCCCTTGTTCTTCCCCGTACACTCTTACACACATACCACCTACACTCCTTGCACCTAGTTTTCTCTTGTTAATGCATGGTGATAAGTGATTGTCTTGCACTCTATCTACTCCGACTTGTCATCCTTGAGTTCGACACTCGGGGATTTCATATCCTTGTTTACACTTTCCAACCTATTCCACCCACTACACTACAAGTGGATGTAAAAATCCGTTTGTCAGTACACCTTTGTCTACCAAAACCAAACTGTCTAAGGACAACGCCTCAAAATTAGTGGATGCTAAAATTTATAGAATCATAATAGGCAGTCTACTCTATTTGACTGCAACTAGACCGTGTTAGTCATTATATTATTATTAGATTATAATGTATAGATTATATTCTTGTGGCTTTAGATTAGTTTGTTAATTCTAGTATATAGTTTAGGAGAGTCTGGCGCCACCACTTCTGGTCCTTCCGTCGTCCCCAACACAGAGTACGAACGATGGATGCAGCAGGATGCCTCCATCATTTCTCTCCTTATCTCGTCGCTATCCAACGAGGTAATGCCTCTCGCGCTTGGCAGGAACACCGCCCGGGAGGTCTGGTAGTCCGTCACGTCAGCCTTAGCGTCGTCAACGAGAGCCCGGTGTTTGAACTTGCTTGGCCAGATTCAGACTCTCCAGCAAGGGAGCAGTACAACGGCGGAATACCTGGGGAGGGCGCGGGTAATCGTGGAGGTGCTGTCGCTCGCCGGCCGGCCACTTTCTCTAGACGAGCAAACCCTCTACGTCCTTCGGGGTCTCCGGCCGGAATTCCGGGCGATGGCAAGTGTTCTCACCGTCACAGGTACTCCCGTCACTCTCTCAATTCTCCGATCTACTGCAGGCTCAAGACTTCATCCAGGCGGATGAGTTCCCGGTCTCGGATCACTCTGTGGCAGCCGGAGCACCAGCCGCTTTCTACGCTGGACGTGGGAGTCAGACGCCACAACGATCCTAGCACCCTCGGGAGCCGGCGAATCGATTTTAAGGAGAGTGTGTGTACACACGACTCGGGCTTCCTCTGCTTCTTCTTGTTTCTTCGCGTTGGGTTAAAACCTCAGGTTAGAAACCCGTATCCTGTTTATTTTTTGTTCTTGGTTTCGGACCAAGTGGTAGGATTAATCTCGGATAGATTAAATCCTTGTACTAGTTTCGTACTAGTTGTGGTGGGAATAATTTCGTGGAAATTAAGTCCCGTGTACTAGTTTCGTACTAGTTGTGGTGGGATTATTTTGATAAAATAAATCCCTATTTGTTAATATATATATTATATATATATATATATATATGTAATTTTGGTTCCGTACCAAAATTGGTTGGAATTAATTTTCTATAAATTAAATTCCATTTTTTTGGGACAAATATATATTTCATATATATTTTGTGTATCGATTTATTCACCAATTTCCAACAATCTTAAAACCGATTAATTTTTTTTTGGTGATTAAATCGATGGATTTCACGAGTGGTGGAATCGTGAATGTTGCCCGTGGGGCACATTCAAATGGCCGGATCGGCAACGTAGTTGCACTTTCCGAAACCCCGGTGAACTTTGGTTCGGAGACCTGTGGTGGCATCAAAGGGTATATCCCTACGATGAAGGTACATGGGATGGTACCTTGTGGATTGGTCGAAAGACCATGGAAATTCAAGATGTTGAATTTCGAAGGGTTGCAACTTAAAATGTTGTACAACCTTGTAATTCTCGGCATGTCATTGTTTTTGACCGAGATGGTTCCTAGTGAAAAGGAACACGAGTCTAACGCTCAAACTGTTAGCATAGTACGGATTTGGAAATATTTGGTTTTCCTATGCCTAAACTATGTTTTGAATGGTCTGTGTGACTCGTTGTGGGAATCTTTGGACCTGAAGTATAATAGTGATGACGCTAAGGCAAAAATGTTTGTCGTTAGCCGATTACTTGAATACAAGATGGTGGATTCCAGGATCGTCCTGAGTCAAGTAGACGAAGGAATGATCGTGAGTGAAGCCTTTCAAGTGGAACCTAGTATCCATTTGCTGCCTTTGGGCATAAAGGACTTCAAGAAGCAATTCTACGGAAGATGCTTCATTTGTGGCATTATGGGTCACAAGTGGACTGATTGTAAAGCACTTAAGAGGAAGAATGATTATTCGGAATCTAACGTGGTGCGGGTCAATCAGAATGAGTCCAAAATCATCCTCTCGGCAATGGTGACCGAGGTAAACCTGGTTGGTTCGAACCAAACGGAATGGTTCATTGATACGGGTGCGACCTGACATATGTGTTCCAACCGTAAGCTGTTTACTACCTTCGAGACGACTAATTGTGGGAAGGTATGGATGGGAAACTCTGCTCAGTCTACTGTGGTAGGTATGGGCAAAGTAGTTCTCAGAATGACCTCTGGGAAAGAGCTGACTCTGAACAACGTCTTGTACGTACCGGAGCTACGGAAGAACTTAGTTTCTGGTTCATTGTTGAACAAGAATGGCTTCCGGTTAGTGTTTGAGTCAGATAAAGTTGTTTTGTCGAAATCAAAAACGTACGTAGGCAAGGGTTATGTGCTAGATGGGCTTTTTAAGCTCGATGCAATAACTGCGATTAATAAGAGTATTATTAATTCAGCCTAATTACTTGAGTCTTCGTGTTTGTGGCACGGTAGACTGGGTCATGTTAATTTTAATTCTATACGTAGATTAATTAACTTGGACCATATTCCTGCATTTCAAGTTGATAAGCACAAATGTGAGATTTGTGTTGAGGCAAAACAAACGAAAATTCCTTTTAAATCGATTGAAAGGAAAACGGAACCACTTGAGTTGGTTCATAGCGATGTATGTGATTTTAGATCAATACAATCGCGCGGTGGTAATAAATATTTTATCACGTTTATCGACGATAGCACATGATACTGCTATGTGTTTTTGCTTAAGAGCAAAGATGAGGCCGTCGATAAATTCATTCTTTATAAGAATGAAGTGGAAAACCAACTTAATCGGAGGATTAAGAAGGTTAGAAGCGATCGAGGTGGTGAGTACAAAGCACCTATTGGTGACTTCTGTCCAAGTGTCGGTATCATACACGAGCGTACGGCACCTTACGCACCTCAATCGAACGGTGTTGCCCAACGGAAAAATCGCACATTGAAAGAGATGATGAATGCGATGTTGATAAGTTCGGGCCTACCTCAAAGTATGTGGGGTGAGGCGATTTTGACAAGTAACTACCTTTTAAATAAGGTTCCCCGCAAGAAGCTCGATAAGACTCCTTATGAGCTGTGGAACGGTAGGAAACCTTCTTACCAGTACCTGAAAGTGTGGGGGTGTCTTGCCAAAGTTTTGGTGCCAACACCTAAGAAAATAAAGATAGGTCCTAAGACGGTGGACTGTATCTTTATTGGCTATGCACATAACAGTAGTGCATATCGGTTCTTAGTACACGAGTCCCATAATCCGGACGTACATAAGAACACGATAATTGAATCAAGGAATGCATCGTTCTTCGAAGATGTATTTCCGTGTAGGTCCAGTGAGGGACCTAGTACGTCGAAACGAACATTCGACGAAGCTGTGGATAACGGCAGTGGAGGGTCTAAAATAGAACCCGAGCTCGAAGCTAGACGTAGCAAGCGAGTTAGGATTGAAAAATCCTTTGGTCCAGATTTTCTGACGTACATGTTAGAATGTGATACACATATTCTAACTTGTTTACTAGAAAATGAACCGGATTTTCTGACATGTTTGTTAGAAAACGAGCCTCAAACGTATGTAGAAGTTGTGACTTCTACGGAAGGACCAATGTGGAAAGATGCTATAAAGAGTGAAGTGGATTCTATCCTACAGAATCACACTTGGGAACTGGTTGATCTTCCTCCAGGTAGTAAGCCCTTGGGATCCAAGTGGGTCTTTAGACGGAAGTTGAAACCTGATGGTTCCATTGAGAAGTATAAGGCTAGGCTTGTAATTAAGGGTTACAGGCAACGCGAGGGCCTTGATTACTTCGACACGTATTCTCCCGTAACGAGAATAAATTCCATAAGGATGATACTTGCCATAGCCGCACTGCGGAATTTGGAAGTTCATCAAATGGATGTGAAAACAGCTTTCTTGAATGGCGAGTTAGATGAAGAAATCTATATGGAACAACCTGAGGGTTTTGCGGTTCCGGGCCAAGAAAAGAAAGTATGTAAATTGGTTAAATCGTTATATGGTTTAAAACAAGCGCCTAAGCAGTGGCACGAGAAGTTTGACCATGCGATGTTAACCAATGGGTTTAATATAAACGAAAGTGACAAGTGTGTCTACGTTAAGGAAACGATAGACGGTTATGTCATTCTTTGTTTATATGTGGATGATATACTCATTGTGGGTAGTAACGATCGAATGATCAAATCTACCAAGGGCATGTTAAATTCGAGATTTGACATGAAGGATATGGGTTTGGCATATTTAATCCTTGGGATTAGAATCGTGAGAAGACCTGATGGTCTCGTGTTAAGCCAATCTCATTATGTCGATAAAATCCTTGCAAAGTTTAACAAGGACGATTATCAAGTGGCTAGGACTCCATTAGATACTAGCGTTCATCTGTCCAAAAATCGTGGAAAGTGTATCTCTCAAGTAGAATACGCTAGGATTATTGGAAGTTTGATGTATCTAATGAGCTGTACCAGACCTGATATTGCCTTTGCGGTTAGCAAACTCAGTAGATATACGAGTAACCCCAGTGATACGCACTGGAAGGCAATAGTGAGAGTTATGAGATACTTGAGGTATACTCGTGACTAGGGACTGCACTATACACGATATCCTGCTGTACTTGAAGGGTATAGCAACGCTAACTGGATATCGGATATGAAGGACTCTAAGTCCACGAGTGGCTACGTGTTTACGTTAGCCGGTGCAGCCGTTTCTTGGAAATCCTCGAAACAAACCTTGATAGCTATATCCACGATGGAATCTGAGCTGATAGCCTTAGACAAATGTTGTGAAGAGGCTGAATGGCTACGCCATTTTGTGGAGGATATTCCTTGTTGGGATAGACCTGTACCTCCAATTAGTGTGCATTGTGATAATTAAGCAACAATTAGGAGAGTACAAAGTCATATGTATAATGGTAAGTCTAGACATATACGTCGAAGACATAATACCATTAAACAACTACTCATAACGGGTGTTGTCTCGGTTGACTATGTGAAGTCAAAGGACAATATAGCGGATCCGCTAACCAAAGGGTTGAACAAAGATGTTGTTGAGAAGTTGGCACGAGGAATGGGTTTGAAGCCCATGGAATAAAATTTCTATAGTGGACACCCAACCTAGCTGGCACCTAGGTTCAATGGGACAACTAAATTATGGAACGAAGCGTGTCACTGTGGGGGTCTCGGACTCCCTACCATTCTTCGTTAGAACAGTGACTCCCGCATGAGGCTAGCATGTTGATGCTTTAATGATTCGAATGTCGGTTGACATGTGTGAGTATGCGGGATACTCGATAAAGAATCACCTATGTTAGAGAGAAGTGGGGTCGCTTCAAAGGATAATTGATGGGCTCAATTCTTTAGAAACTCTCGCAGAACCAGGAAAGTGACCCATGACCAAAACGGGCACACCCATGAGAACAGAACAAAGGTTGGAAGGTTCCTGTGTGGGATATGTCATCGTCTACACAAACGGCAGTTGGTTCAAAGACATCAAGTTCTACCATACAGCCAGTAGAGTAAACATATTTTCACAAGGCAAGGTTCAAAGGGTAACACCTACCTATGCTATGCAGGGATCGACCGTTGAGCACGTTCGTGTCGATTTTTCCTCGTCCCGAAAATCAATTTTCATTCATGTGGGGGATTGTTGGAATTTTTAGCTAAAAATGGCATTTTGAGTGATTATTTTGTGGTACAAATATATGTGGGGTCCACTTCTGATTTGGGTCGGGTCAAAGTGGATTCGGGTTCTTCGTAGTGAGACGAAGAATTTGATATAATGTACGCTCAAAATGGATAATAGGTGAATGAGAAATTGATTCTCAAGTGAACCTATTTGAGAGGAGTCAAATCTTTAAGCTTATGTTGTTGGTTCGTGTCAATATAGGCATGATGATGTAGCTTAATTTGTAAGCTAATTAAGCTTAAAAGATGATTAAGCTTTATTAAGCTTAATTAGGGAAGATTGGGATTTGAAGTCTCGTGCTTTAAGAATTAAAAGCTCAATTTGGAGCTTTGGTTTCTGTAAAGCACGAAACTTTGTTTTAGCACCTTTCGTGCTATGCTTTCATGCTGGACGAAAGTGCATGCAAAATTGAAAGCTTAATTATAAGCTTTAGTTTCATGCTGAAAGTTGGAGTTGTGAGCTACTTTCGTGAGCTACTTTCGTGCTGAGTACGAGTCAATGCTATATGCATTGATTTGTGCTGCGCCGTTTCGGTGCGTGTGGACCACTCGGGTGTGGTTTCCAATCCCAATTCGTTAAACCTTCAGGTTTGTACGGACTTCTCGGTCACTCAGATATTTTGAAACTGGTCATTATCGTCGGTACGAATTAATCGCGTATTAAGTTCGTGACCGTTGGAATTATTACGATAATAATTACGACTGTTTCAAACGTTATTATCCAATTATTAAATCTTGGATTTATGATTGGATTAATGGCCATTATAATGTTTTAATTCCTTTTCCCTTACAAATAGTTGTGGATGTTGGCAGAATAATTTTTACTCCATTTTGAAACTCTCAAAATTTTTGTTTATTTTCTCTCAAACTCTCCTACTCGATTACAAAGGGAAAAAAGAAATTATGCCATCATCTTCTGTAAAACATCGGAGTGCTCAACTTGTGTTCTAGTTCGCCGGGCTTTGGGTTGGAGTGCTCGAACGCCAAAGTCGTAGTCCGTTTTATCCTGGGAGACTGACGCCACAACGATCCTAGCACCCTCAGGAGGCGGCGAATCGGTTTTAAGGAGAGTGTGTGTACGCACGACTCGGGCTTCCTCTGCTTCTTCTTGTTTCTTCGCGTTGGGTTAAAACCTCAGGTTAGAAACCCGTATCCTGTTTATTTTTTGTTCTTGGTTTCGGACCAAGTGGTAGGATTAATCTCGGATAGATTAAATCCTTGTACTAGTTTCGTACTAGTTGTGGTGGGAATAATTTCGTGGAAATTAAGTCCCGTGTACTAGTTTCGTACTTAGTTGTGGTGGGATTATTTTGATAAAATAAATCCCTATTTGTTAATATATATATTGTATATATATGTAATTTTGGTTTCGTACCAAAATTGGTTGGAATTAATTTTCTATAAATTAAATTCCATTTTTTTGGGACAAATATATATTTTGTGTATCGATTTATTCACCAATTTCCAACAATACTCACTGGATATACGATGTTTTTCTGAATTTTAGAGGAGATGACACGCGAAGAGGCTTTACAGATCATCTTTATGCTGCTCTGGACAGGTTCAGTGTTTACACATTCAAGGATGATGAAGAGCTCCGCAAAGGGGGCTACTTGTTGGAACACAATCACATGCGATCTTGCTTGGATGGAGAGAGAAGAAAGAAGGTGGTAGCTTGTATTATGAACTGTTAATTCTGTTACAAAGGGAGAAGAGCAGCTAATCTTTATATATATAAAGCAGAATCTTTGTTTCCCTCCAAAACTATGAATGGACATTGGAAAAATGGGCTGCAGCAATGGATAGATTTGGCCCAAAAATTAAAAAAAAATGTAATTATATATTGGCCCAACATGTGTTATATTAAAACTTTTATTTTTATTATGTTATATTATTTAGTGTAAAAAAATTCCCCCCCCCCCCCCTAAGTGTGAATGCATATTAATAGATTTGTAAGATCATTATTTTTTTTTTGTAAATCGCGAGGTGGTCCGGGTCTTTCTTTGTCCGTTTAACTTTGTAAGGTCATTATTGCAAATCAGATTAGCAATATGAATGCATTTATTATCTTAACATTTAAATATTACATTGTATAGCTATACTTACATTTTTTAATGAAACTAATTCAGCTTTGTATCATAACGTTACAACGATACTTATAAATTTTTGTTCGTGCATCGCACAGGGCATATTCATTTAAACCTCAATTATAATTAATTTGACTATTGATAAATTTGTTAAATCAATTGCTTACATTTTTAATCAAACTAATTTTGAGATAAAAAACTCAAGTACGTTTTTCTGTTTCCAAAACCATTTCTTTGCTAATTCAGATGATGTCAAAAAATTAATTGATAAATTTGTTAAATTAATAATAGCTCGTGCATCGCACGGGACAATTACTAGTATACGGAAAAGGGAAGAAGCGGGAAAAGCAGTTACAAGAGGTTACACCGGAATTAAAGAAGAAATGAAAGACTATAAGGCCCTTAGCTAATCTCTGCTTGAACAACAGAACCATTGCATGCTTCTTCATTTGCTTCCTCCAACACTACTTCCCCACTGAGCTCTTGGAGGCGATTGAGGGGTCCAAGATTTCCATTCTCGTAATCTCGAAAACTTATGCCTCCTCCAGTTGGTGTCTAGACGAGCTCGTGAAGATCTTGGAATGCAAGGAGATGTTGAACCAGCTGGTGGTTCTTCCCATATTCTACCATGTTGATCCTTCCCAGGTACGCAAACAAACAGGCGATTTTGGCTATGCATTCACTCAACACAGAGAACGATTTGGTGCAGATAGAGTTGGTGCGTGGAAAGCTGCACTCACTAAGATTGCAGGTTTTATTGGTTGGCATTTGAAAGAAGTTGGAGACCGGTATGCCTCTGTCTTCTTCTTCTTCTTCTCTTTTAGATTTTCTCAGCAACACCAAATATGTATATGTATATGTATCTAACAGTTTTGTAAAATTGATACTTTAATTCAATACTTTGATGGCTTAATTCAATTTTAGGCTATAAATGCTCCATCTTATAAGAGATTGAAAATGTTGGTTAGGTCTGAATCAGATTATATCAATGAAGTTGTGGAGGTGGTCCAACAAGAATTGAACCATACATACTTGGATGTTGCTAGACACCCAGTTGGAATTGATGCTCGTGTGGCCGAAATACATGCTTTATTACAAAGTGGAGGAAAGGATGATGTTCGTATCATTGGGATTTATGGCATGGGTGGTGTAGGCAAAACAACCCTTGCAAAAGCTCTATTTAACAAAATTTATAGAATGTTCCAAGGTTGTAGCTTTCTTGCTGATGTTAGATCAAAAGGTTTAGACCGCTTACAAGAGAAACTTCTTCGTGAAACTCTCAGCACAAAGAAATTTGAAGTTGACAATGTTCATAGGGGAATTAGTTTGGTCAAACAAAGACTTGGATTTAAAAAGCTTCTAGTAGTTGTTGATGATGTAAACCATTTGAGTCAATTGGAAGCATTAGTCAGAGAGCCAAATTGGTTTGGTCCAGGCAGCGTAATTATAATTACAACTAGAGATGTTCACTTGCTAAATTGCCTTGGAATAGAAGAAATGTATGAAGTTAAAAGGTTAAGTACCTGGGAATCTTTGCAAGTCTTTAGTTTGCATGCATTTGGGAATCCAGTCCCGTTGGCGGCATATGCAGAACTGACAGATATGATAGTAAGTTATTCTTTGGGACTTCCTTTGGCACTTACAGTTCTAGGTTCACATTTTCGTGGAAGAAAGTCAATTCAAGAATGGCAAGATGACTTTAAGAAATTATCAAGGATTCCTCATGATGATATTTTGAAGATTCTCAAAATTAGTTATGACGCACTCGACGATGATACTCAAAACATCTTCTTAGATATTGCATGCTTTTTAATAGTTGGATTCTCTAAAGAAACCGCTGTTGCGCTGTTGAATGGTAGTGGTTTCTGTGCTGAAAGTGGAATTAGAATTTTAATTGATAAATGCTTGTTAGCAGAGGATCTTTCTATGCATGCCTTAGTCCGGGATATGGGAAGAGAAATTGTTCGCAAGGAATCACCTACACAGCCTGGAAAGAAAAGCAGATTGATTTTCACTGATGATGTATGTGATGTTCTCAAGGACAACAAGGTAAATGCTTGTTCCTACTTGCTTATATAATTACATATTTATAGTTTTCAATTATTTATATTTTCAAAGATGGACATATTACTGATTTGTGTAATATCTTAATGCTATGATATTTTTTTATATGTCAGGGTACTGAAGCAATTGAAACGATGATCATAGATTTGCCAGAGAATGTGATTTTGGATGCTGAGGTGTTCTCTAAAATGACCAGATTAAGGTTACTCAAAATCTTATCCATGAATGTTAGGGGATCTTTAAAATACTTGTCTAAAGATCTCAGATTGCTTTATTGGGAAAATTGCCCTTTGAGATGCATATCATTTGATCTTTGCTTGACAAAACTTGTCATTTTAAAAATAAAAGGAGGCAATATTGAGAAATTTCAACCTAATTTGCAGGTTTGACATTACATCTTTTTAATAAAAAGCATCACAATTTAATTAAACTAAAAGATAAAGGAAAAGCTGACATCTGCTTTTTATATTTTTGATTTCAACAGGATTTTGGATGCTTGGAGGTCTTAGAGCTTGTTGGTTGCAAGAAGCTTAAAAGAGCCCCAAACTTTACTGGAGCACGTAATCTAAAGACATTGTCCCTCTATGGTTGTTTAAATTTGGTTGAATTGCCACAATCAATTAGAGATTTGGAGAATCTTGTCCAGCTAGATTTGGGTGCTTGCATGAATCTCATGACGCTTCCTAATAGCATTTGTGAGTTGAAACGTCTTGAGGATCTTCATCTGCATAGGTGCTCCAACATAAAAGAATTGCCTGCTAACTTGGGAAAATTGGAGCAATTACGTATGCTTAATGCTATGCAGACTTCCGTGTCACATCTACCTTTGTCTTGTAGATCTTTGAGATATCTCAAAACTCTGCTACTACCGCCGTTGATGGAAGGGTATAGGAGTGTGAAACCTATGGAGGATTTGACATCATCTTCAGATGCTAATTTATGTTCCTTGGAATATCTAAGGGCTCCTTACCAGTCTCTGCAACATTTATCCTTATTGGCAAATTTAGATCTTCAAACTGGTCATGGGTTATTGAAATATTTAGATCTAAGCTATAGTTGTTTCCAGTCCTTGCCCTTAAACCTTTGTCATCTTTCCCAGCTAGAAGTTCTCCTTTTGAACAACTGTCAGAACCTTCGAGTGATTAAAGATCTTCCACCTCGGCTTAAATGCCTACAAGCAAATCGTTGTCCCTTGCTGGAAATTGTACAAGATCTTCCACTTAGCCTAGTGAAACTGTCCACACGTTATTGTCCATTGCTGGAAAATGTACAGGATCTATCTGGCTTATTAGAACTACATGAATTGTATCTTTATGAGTGCAGTAATTTGATTGAGCTTCGAGGTGTGGAGAGTCTGGTTAATTTAGAGCGCATTGACATAAATGGTTGCAGCACTCTGAGCAGTAAATCTTGGTGTGTGAAGTTGTTCAAGGTTAGTCATCTCTCTCTCTCTGGAACTGCCTCAAATAATACTTTTTCATAGCATGTATGTCGTAATGCTGCTTGTCATGCATATATTTATATATGCAGGCACTTCTTCAAAACCCAAACCATCAACAGTTTAGAATGTGGGTTTCAAATGACATGGTTTCAAAAGACTTGTGCAGCAACGAAGTAGTTGGAGTTGGATGTTCATCAAATTACAGTTTGCCATTGTTTTTGAAGAAAAAAGGGATATTTGTTGGTGTGAATGTTTACGGTCGTATTGATTCACAACACGAAATGAATGGAAGGACAGAGCTGATAGCTCCACATAATGATGTGTCTTTGGAGTGCAGAGTATATGATCTTTTGACAGAACCCAATAAATTCAGAGAAGTAGAGGAGCTTATAGAGTTTTATTCATCGCCTGTGAAAACAAGGGAACTCAATAGCCTTCTTCAAACATATGTAGCATATGAAGAAGATGATGATGGTGGGGTATACTTCATTCCTATCAACCCAAAGGTGGTGATGAAATTCGAGGCTGAATGTAGAGATGGTGAGAGTAGAGAGCAGCAGAATGAAGAAGGGAGTAGCAGTAGCATATTGGAGCAGCAGAATGAAGGGAGAAGCAGTAGCATATGGGATGTTGTATTTGGATGTGTTGGTTTTTGTGACACACACAATTAGCAATTAGGTAGGGGCACTCTTTAGGAGTTTAGGCAAATCAAACTTCACCTTTCTCGGGTAACCCCAGCCAAGTTGATCTGGATATTGACTTGACAACCACAAAGTTACAAGTTTGACTTTCGTAAGCGGCCTATTGACCTTCTTGGTTTGGGTCGGTAGGATCACAATATGAGGTTTACCCTGTTGAAAACTAAATAAATAGGTTTATCTATAGGGTTGTGTCTGTTTATGAATAGGTGTAAGTTATGGATAGTTATTTACCGTTATGTCTTTGTGTATATATATGTACTGTATTTCTGTATTAGAAACAGAGAATATAGAATATATTATAACATCTTAGTTTTATATGCATTCTCTAATTTTTTATTCTTCATACTGGTCCTGCCTAGCGGGTGGTGTTATTCTCCACCTGCCAGGCCATTCCATCTTCCAAATTCAACATGGTATCAGAGTCTACTTTCCTAGGGAATTCCAAAGATCAAAATTGTTTTTCATCGCATGAGCAGTAAAGTTACTGTTCACGCAAACCCTAATTTTTCAAATTACTTGCTTTTGGTGAGTTCTTTTGTCAAATTGGTGTCACCCATCCCTTCTACACTCTCTGGCGAGCCTGACCCAGCAAGCGGCATCGCCATCTCCTTTGCCACGCGCCTCCACGTGCCCCTGCCATTGTCGAACTCCGATCGCACGCGCCGTCGCGTGAGGCTGTCTCCGACGGCTTTTTCCGGCGAAACTCTCCAGTTCTGTTCATCGGCTCTCCTCCATTCCTTCTATGCATATGATGTATTTTTCCGGTGAAATTTTACAGATTGTTGTTTTGCCCTTCTTTGGACATGCTGGTGAAGTTTTAAGGCTTTTTGGGTTTGTTGCCAACTTCTTTCCGTGGTTTTTTGGTATAACTCTATTCGGTATACCATATTTATTCCCTAGGATTTTCAAGTTTGGTACCTTTTGTTTATTTCCGGAAGTCTCTTTTGTTATTCACTTATCTTATAAGGGAGTTTGATTTTTCAAAATATTGCTTAATTGATACAATTTGTATAAACTTCATAAGAAATTATGAAGAAGTATCAATCTTGTATTATTTTTAAGATGTCTATATATATATATATATATATATATATATATATATATACTAATAAGAGCCCAAGAGAGTTAGGCCTATAATGGGTAGAAAAAATGGCGGTCAAATTTTTTAAGAGTTAATACCCAAAATCGTCCTCGACTATAGTGGTTTTTCTCAATTTCGTCCTAAACGACTTTGGTGACCTAATATCGTCCCAGACTTTTGTGTTTTGCTCAATTTAGTCCATTTGTTATTCCGTCAAATGGTGTTAAATAAAGGGACAATTCAGTAATGTCAATATTGATCTCTCTTTACTTTCAACTTGTGAAGTACGAAATTCTTCTTTCTTGTACGAAATACACCCAGAATTACTCCCGGACCTGCAAATCAAATTTTATATTCGCAGTTTTAGGAGTAATTCGTAAAAAAAAAAAAGGATTTCGCAGTTTACATGTCTATGAGTAAAGAGATGCCAATATTAAAATTACTGAATTGTCTATTTATTTAACACCAAATATACATAATAACAAATGAGGGACTAAATTGAGCAAAAACACAAAAGTCTGTGACTAAATTGAGCGAAACACAAAAGTCTGGGACGATATTAGGTCACCAAAGTCGTTTAGGACGAAATTGAGAAAAACCACTATAGTCGAGGACGATTTTGGGTATTAACTCAATTTTTTAATCAAATGAATGGCTCAGATTGATTAGATTTTAATTTTTCCTTAAGATTTCCTAATTTATCCTTAATGAATATGATTATCCGTTAACTTTTCCGTTAAATATTATCTTTTTCGTTAACTTCTGTTAGTTCACCGTTAACTTACTCATTGATTTCAATAAGAAATGTCTAGGTTCGAACATCATCCCAATCAAAGTTGGCATAATTAGTACTCTATGTTTCTCTTATTAAATTAAAAAATAATAATTTAGTAGCTACAAAAAAAAAATAATACATATGCATTTCTTTAATTTAGAATTATGTGTCTACAATGCCTTTATTAAAAAAAAATATTCATTATTAATAAATTAAATAAGAGATATAATTGCATTAGTTATATTATCTTTATTTTTCTCAAATATCAAAATTCTTTACATTCAAATTCATCAATTAATTATATTCGCTACATTGTCCCTACAATGTCTTTATTAAAAAAAAAAAATCATTATCAATAAATTAATTAAGAGAAATAATTTTATTAGTTATATTGTCTTTATATTTTTCCAATGTAAAAATTATTTACATTCAAATTCATCAATTGATTATATTCACTACATTGTCTATTATCTTTTTTGTGCACTATTTTTTAATTAAATATCAAAGTTAAAATACAAAATAATGTTATATATTTATTTACCAAGTATTTTATTAATACCATGAAAAATATTAAAAAATTATAATTAATAAAGACAATCATATTAACTACTTGAGAGATTTGTTGACAAAGAGAGTATTCAAATCACACAACAAATTGAAGTGAGAATTACCTCGCAATGTCCTTGTTTGACAATCAGTAATTAGTGGTTAGCGTTAGCGGATAATGGTCTTGTTTGGCAATTAGCGGTTAGTGGTTAGCGTTTGCGGATTGTATTAGCGGTTAGCAAATAGCGAATTATATTAGCGGGTTTGACCAGCAGATTGTATCAGCGGTTTGTAAAAAGATGTTAGGTAAAATTAGCTGTTTAGATTATCGGTTAACATGTAAAATGACCAAAAGAGTATAATAATAATAATAATAATAATAATAATAATAATAATAATAATAATAATAATAATAATAATAATAATAATAATTTTTGAAATAATAATAATAATAATAACAAAAATGATGTGGGATAAAAATCCCACATCGAAAGTTTTAGAAAATAAATGGCGTTGAGCTCCCTTATAAAAGGGAGCTCAACGGCAATTAGTTTCTCTTGCCCATCCCACATCGGATGGGCAAGAGAAGAGAAGCCTTTGTAATTCCATGGGAGTTGAATTACTGGGAATAAAGTGGGAATTTAAATTCCAGTGTTTGATTGACAGGAATAGAATTACTGGGAATTTCAATTCTAATTTCAATTCCAATGTTTGGTATACATGGGAATTGAAAGGGAATAAGTAGTATAAAGTCAAAAATGTCCATTATTGTTGTTAGACATTAATTTTAGATTAAAAAAGGAAGGGGTAATTTTGGCTCATCACTATCTTTTTTTCCCAAGAATTAAAATCTCAGGGGGGGACATGAGATTTTAATTCCATGAAAATGGGGGAATTGCAATTCCCTCCAACCAAACTATGGAATTTAATGGCCTTTGGAATTAGGTGGGAATTAAGTGGGAAGGGAATTTAAAATCCCTCCAACCAAATGGCTTGTAAGGTGTTTGGTAATGTTTCCAAAATATGGTCATAGCTTAAAATAAGAGTTTATTTTGGAACGCTACCTAAGGTAGCGTTTCAAAATAAGCTAGTAGCTTTCTAATTTTTTTTTCCATCTTTATCCTTATTATTTTAAAGAAATGACATCCTTTACCCTTCCCAATTAAAATCATTTTCACTTCTCCTTTATCCGTAACTTTCACCGCAGTTATTATTATTATTATAAGTTAATACCCAAAATTGTCCTCGATTATAGTGGTTTTTCTCAATTTCGTCCCAAATGACTTTGGTGACCTAATATTGTCCCAGACTTTTGTGTTTCGCTCAATTTAGTCCTCCGTTTGTTATTCCGTCAAATTGGTGTTAAATAAAGGGACAATTCAATAATATCAATATTGACCTCTCTTTACTTTCAACATGCGAAGTGAGAAATTCTTCTTTCTTGCACGAATTACACCCAGACCTACGAATCAAATTTTATATTCGCAGGTTTAAGAGTGATTTTGGGAGTAATTCGTAAAAAAAGATGGATTTCGCACTTCACATGTCTATGAGTAAAGAGATGTCAATATTAAAATTACTGAATTGTCTATTTATTTAACAACAAATGGACGGAATAACAAATAGGGGACTAAATTGAGCGAAAACACAAAAGTTTGGGACTAAATTGAGTAAAAACACAGAACTCTGGGACTATATTAAGTCACCAAAGTCGTTTAGGACAAAATTGAGAAAAACCACTATAGTCGAGGACCATTTTGGGTATTAACTCTTATTATTATTATTATTATTATTATTATTATTATTATTATTATTATTATTATTGTTGTTGTTGTTGTTGTTGTTGTTGTTGTTGTTGTTGTTGTTGTTGTTGTTGTTATTGTTGTTGTTATTGTTATTGTTATTGTTATTGTTATTGTTATTATTATTATTATTATTATTATTATTATTATTATTATTATTATTATTATTATTATTAGAGGAAGGAGATTCGCAACAATATTGCTACTTCATTATGGGATGTTAGATCATGATTATGCTAATAGTTTTATTTTAAAATGTTAATTTTTTAAAGACAAAATGTTACCAAGACTATGTTGTCTAATGGTACTCGGGTTGGACTTCCATTTCGAAGATTGTGAGTTTGAGCCTCAGTGGAGACGTTATTGGTTCTTTGTGTTTGGTTGAGAAAGTATATGAACAAATACTCCATTATAATAGAGCTAGTAGCATTCAAACGAAAAGGACAAAACGTTAAATTTTAATATGTGAACAAACTAATTTAAATTTTAAGAAGATGTCATTTTTTGTCATGTAAACAAACTAATTTAAATTTTATGAATACGTCATTTTTTGTCTTTTTACATTTATCATCTTATCAAAAAAGTTAATTTTTCCAAATACTTTCAAGCATAACAGCTACCTTAATAGCTCTTCGATCAGTTTTCACTTTTCAGCTCCTAACTTAACTTTTCAACTTTCAGCTTCTTTTCAGCTTTCAGCTACCTTTTTTTTAGCTAAGTTTGCCAAATATAGCCATAGTTTAATTAAGAGAAATAGCAAATCCTCAAATTTGAGGAATTGTAAATTACACTACCCTGGGATTTACAATTCCATAATATATGGGAAGAAGGTTTGAAAAGTGAGGTCCAAATATATTACATATACTCCTTCCTTTATAGTCCCTAACAATATATGGGAAGAAGGTTTGAAGAGTGAGGTCTAAATTACTCGAGTTATATTATATGTACCCCCTTATTTCTACTCTGTGATAAAAAAATGATAAGTTATCGAGTAGAATTTGAGAGTAAAAGTGGTATTTTTTTAATTACCCTTCCTAATAATCCATTTTAATTATCATATATACCAAACACTTATTATTAAATTTTTCAATAATTCAATTCCTTCTTACCAAACAATTAAGATTTAAATGTATACTTTATTTATATTTTATTCAGGTGTGTTTAGTTCATGGGTTTATACTAGGAATGCGAATCTAAATTATAGTTAGTGTAGTTGATAACTTTTTAAAACACAACTATGATATTTGATTACCCCTTCAATTAAAAATCTAATTCCCTAATTACATTCCATTTTATTGCTAATCTAATTTTTAAGTTTGGATGAGTACTTTTGAATTTTTGTTTTTGTTTTGTTTATATTGATGTTTTGGATGTCATTTTATTAGGATTAATTGTCTTAATTTTTTATTTTTGTATTTTTAAAACATTTATTCTCATTATAAAGTCATACACCACCAAACGTCAATATTGATAATCATTCCAATTTTACTTTACTACCAAACATATAGTCATTTCCTAGGAAATTATAATTCCTTTCTCCGTTCCCCTAATTCCCGGCTTACCATCAGATTCTGTGTGTATGATTTTAAAATTTCACACGTCCTACATTACTGATAGGTGTTCACACCATTTCACCGGTGAAAACTCAGAAAATCTAACATGCAAACACGAGAAAGGTACCAACAACTTGAGCGAAAAAAGCAGAATAGAAAATTCAGAGTTTATTTTGCTGGAAAATGATTTTCGGATACAGCTTCAGAGCACAACAAAGGTAGAAGAAACTAAAGTAGTGATGCCAAGCCAGGCATCTTTAGGATTTAAGCCGCTTCCATCTACCTTGTTCTACAGCAGCTTAAGCTTCTTCACCATATCTGCATAACCAAAACCCGTTTAAGAAACAAACCATCTCAAAGAAAAGCAAAGCAAAAACAGAGATCCTTACACTCGAGTTCAGAGAGCTTCAAATGAGCCTCTGTGTAGTCAGCAAAGAAGGCATCTTCATCCTGAAACAGCAAGAGAAATGATAATATTAGTAAAAGCTGCAAGTTATACAATAGAAGTCAGTTTTCAGTGCATATCACACAATACATACTGCAGCATATTTTTCAACTAGTGGGCGGAAAGCGGGATCATTAAGAAGTTCCCTGCCAGTGGGCAATAGTAGAAGCCCTTCTGTCTCACTACTCAGAAGCTCTCTGATTGCAACATAAACAAACAAACAAATAAATTATATGATGATAGCCACACACAAAAAAAAAAAAAAAAAAAAAAAAAACATGTGCATATATTTTAGATAGAGCCGAGTCTTCTTACTTAAAGTAAGAGTTATCGAAGATGAGTGGGTTGGTAGTCCAGGGGCCTTCAAATCCAGAGGGCTCCTTGTGGCACCTTCCCTGAAACCAATTTGGAACCAAATGTCATATCACATAACAAAGAGGGGAAGGGGCTGTAGCAACCGGTAGATTTCAACACAGAAATTTGGGGTAAAGAAGAAGAAGAAGAAATAGGGGATTGAGAAAAAGATGAAATTAGGGTTTAAGAAATTGAGAGTTCAATCAAAACATAAGCATAAAAATCTACTGCTCAGACATCAAAAATATAAATGCTAAGCTAAAGAAAAATCCAAAACAGCTAACAAACTTCCTCCTTCTTCGCGTCTTATCTTCATTCCAGCTAAGGAGGTCGAAACGGCGTCGTATGACACTTCTAGCAACGGCTCTCAACGGTCAGCTCCCCACGACGTTGTTTGAATGTTTATTTCTAACGGCTCCAACGACCCTTCCCAAAACGGCGTCGTTCAATTAAGTGGCCTTATTTCCGTTATAACCTTCAAACGATGTCGTCCTGGTCCCTCGACTTCCCCATTTTAAATCCTTCCTCTTCTCCCACGCTTGTTCTTCCCCTTCTCTTTGATTCCAATTTTCCCATGCAATTTCTCATACCCTAGGCTTAGGTTCATGACATTGCCTTTCCCTTCACACGATCCTTGACCCCAAGGATCAAACTGAGGGAATTGACTAGTAATGTGGTGATAGCCTTCCCAAGTAGCTGCTTCCTTAGGCAGATTTGCCCATTGTACCAAAATTTCAACCTCAGCAGCATTGTTTCTTTTCACCATTCTCTTCCCCAAAGCAGCTATAGGATATGTCATGATCATCCCTTCATTGTCAGTAGAAGGTAGTTCCATTTGAGGTTCAGCCCCTGTTCCCACTTTCTTCTTAAGTAAAGACACATGGAACACTGGATGGATGGATGTGTCTCCTGGAAGTCTGAGTTTATAAGCCACTTCTCCCACCTTTTCAATCACTTCATAAGGGCCATAAAACCTAGCTGTCAGCTTGATGTTACTCCTAACAGCCATAGAAACTTGCTTGTAAGGCTGGATTTTAAGGTATACCCAATCCCCCACCTCAAAGCTTCTCTCACTCCTATGCTTATCAGCCTGCTCCTTCATTCTTGCCTGTGCCTTGAGGAGATTTTCTTTTAGTATAGCTACCATGGCTGCCCTTTCCCTAAACCAGTCCTGCCCTTCATCATCAGTTGTAATCACATTAAATGTGAAAGAGGGGGGTTCATAGCCATAGAGTGCCTTGAATGGAGAACATTGCAGTGAGGTGTGAAAGTTTGTATTATACCAATATTCTGCCAAATGCAACCACCTTAGCCAGGCCTTGGGTCTATGGAAAACCATGCATCTTAGGTAGGTTTCAACACACTTGTTCACCCTTTCTGTTTGTCCATCTGATTGGGGATGGTATGCAGAAGACATACTCAGCTTGACTTCTAATTTCTTGAACAGCTCCTTCCAGAATTTACTAACAAAGACTTTGTCCCTATCACTGACAATATCTCTAGGGAGTCCATGTAATTTGTATATATTTTCCATGAATAGATCAGCTACCATTTCAGCTGTGTAGGGATGGGATAAGGCCAGGAAGTGGCTGTATTTTGTGAATCTATCCACTACTACCATGATCACATCCTTCCCTTTTGACTTGGGCAATCCCTCAATGAAGTCCATGGATATCCCTTGCCAAGCCTGATCAGGAATTTGTAAGGGTTGCAATAACCCTGGGTAGGCTACACTTTCTTCCTTACATCTCTGACATATACCCCACAACTCCTTACTGCTTGAATGACCTCCCCTTTCATGCCCTTCCATTAGAACAGTTGTTTAAGCCTGTGATAGGTGACCAATTGGCCTGAATGACCCCCAATAGGGGAATTATGCATCTGATCCATCAACTTCTCCCTCAAGCCCCCACTACTGCCAATATAGATCCTTTCTTTATGCCTTATTATTCCCTCATTAATAGTAAAAAGTGATTGAGGATCTGGTGATATCATCTGCTCAGTCAATACCTTAGCAGCCATCTCATCTCCTTCATAGCTTTGAATAACTTCCTCCATCCATACTGGTCTTGCCACTAAAATAGCCATCAACTCAGCTACTCCCTCTCCTTCTCTTCTAGACAAGGCATCAGCTACACAATTCTCACTTCCCTTCTTATACTGTATGTCATAACTTAGTCCCAACAGCTTGGTGAGCCCTTTTTGTTGCATGGCTGTGGTTATTTTCTGCTCCAATAAAAACTTTAGGCTTTGATGGTCAGTCCTGATGATGAAATGCTTCCCACATAAATAGGGCCTCCATTTATCTATGGCATTGATTATGGACAGGTACTCCTTCTCATAGATGGACAATCCAAGATGTTTTGGCCCAAACCCCTTGCTGAAATAGGCTATGGGCCTCCCTTCTTGCATCAAGACTGCCCACATTCCTTTATAGCAAGCATCAGCCTCTACTACAAAGCTCTTGTTAAAATCAGGAAGTGCCAGTACTGGAGATGTGCATAAGGCCTGCTTTAACAATTCAAAAGCTGTTTCTGACTCAACACTCCATTTAAATGCATTCTTCTTTAGCATATCTGTCAAAGCCCTGCTAATAGTTCCATATGACTTGATGAACCTCCTATAATACCCAGTGAGGCCTAGGAATCCCCTCAGTTCTTTAATGTTAGAAGGCTTGGGCCAAGATCTCATAGCAGCTATCTTTTCAGGATCAGTTTGCAGCCCATTCTCAGAGATGATGTGTCCCAAGTATTCTACTTCACTTTTGGCAAAAGAGCATTTACTCAACTTGGCCAGCAGCTGACTCTCCTTCATTATCTCTAATACCCTCCTTAAATGGCTCCAGTGGCTTTCCAATGAGGGACTATAGACAAGTATATCATCAAAGAATACCAACACAGTTTTTCTGATCAGAGGCTTGAATATGTGATTCATCAAAGCTTGAAAAGTGGCAGGGGCATTAGTCAACCCAAAGGGCATCACTCTGAATTCATACAGCACTTGGTGGGTCCTAAAAGCAGTTTTATACTCTTCCCCTTGCTTCATTCTTACTTGATGATAACCAGCTCTAAGGTCCAGCTTAGTGAAAACCCTGGCAATTGCTAATTCTGAGAATAGATCTTCAATCAGAGGTATGGGAAACTTGTTTTTTATGGTGATGCTGTTCAAGGCCCTATAATCCACACAGAACCTCCATGTATTATCTTTCTTTGGTACCAAAAGGACAGGTGAGGCAAAAGGAGAATTGCTTTGAGAGATAATTCCTGCAGTAAGCATTTCTTCAACCATTCTCTCAATGGCATTCTTCTGCAAATAAGAGTACCTATAAGGTTTAGAATTGACAGGTCTGGATCCAGGGATTAGGGGTATCTCATGATCAAACATTCTGGAAGGGGGAAGGTTTTTTGGTTCCATGAACAATTCCTGGAACTCCTTCAATATGGAAGTGAGTTCAGGGTGTGGAGTTTCAATCATTTGTGAGGTGTTAAGGCCACAACTTTGCCCTTGCAGGAAATACCCTTGCACTCCCTCCTTTCTCCACTTCCTTACTTCTTTCTTAGATGCCTGCTGCAAGTGGATACCCTTAGTCATTCCCTTAAGTGACACTCTCTTGCCTTCCTTATGAAAGGCTATCCCAGGTGGCCTGGTGTGAAGCTGGATTGGAGCAAAGGTATCAATCCAGTCCATTCCCAAGACTATGTCACATCCTCCTAGCCTAAGGACTTTTAAGTCCTTCTCAAAGCACTCTTCCTGTACCTGCCACCTCAACCCCTTACACACTGATTCACAAGCCATTTTAGCTCCATTTGCCACTGTCACCATAAGCAACTCAGCCTTTTCTGTAGTGATTCCCACTTGATCAAGGATCCTAGGGTCCACAAAGCTATGTGTACTACCACTGTCAACCAAAATAACCACTTTCTGTTTCCCAATGGTGCCCAACAATTTAATTGTATTGAGCCCTTCACCCCCTATTACTGCATTCAGGGTTACTTCCACCTCCTCCTCTTCTACACTTACTTCTGGTTTAGTATTCAAATCATGCTCAAGGCTGCCTTCCTCTTAAGACTCTTGGAGTTCAGCACCCTCAATGATGTTAAAAGTGGGACTCTTGCACTTGTGCCCAGGGCTCCATGATTCAAAACACCTGAAACACCTGCTTTGCTCCCTCAACTGATCTCTAAATCTACTCACCTCATTGTTTCTGGTATTGGCTTGTGGGTTATTGGAGGCTGTGGTTTTTGTGGAATGTTGGCTGGGTTGGGGTTTATTTGGTTGGCTATATGTTATGGGGTTAGGTTGGGTTCTTTGGGTTGACTGGTTAGGGGTGTTATAGGTGGTTGTTTTCTGGCTGTAGGTTGCACTAGTTTTGTGTGGTTCACTCCCTTTTAGCCCCTTCTCAAACTGCCTAGCCAACCATATAGCTTCTTCTAGGTTGGCAGGCCTGGAGGTTCTTACAAAGCATCTAAGCTGCTGCTTCAGTCTAGCCACAAAGCTATCCAAGAAATAATGCTCAGTCAAGGTTGGGTATTGTTGCAGCAAGAGTCCCTTGTATTCCTCAAACTTGTCAGAGAAATCTACCACATTCCCCCATTGCCTAAAACCAGAGAACTCCTCCATCACATCCACACTACAATTACAAAATCTTTTGCATAGGGCTCGGGCAAAAACATTCCACTGAAATCCTTCCCTGAGCCCATTGAGGTAGGCCTCATACCAGAGGGCTACCTTACCAGACAGATTGACACAAAGCAGATGCATAATCTCATCCCTAGGGACTCTAGCCAGCATAAAAAACCTCTCACATCTAACCACCCATAGTCTGGGATTTTCATAGTCAAAAGGGGGAAATTCATGCTTGTACCTCATTAGTTGTTCACCCCCAGTGTTGTGGAAGCCTGGCCTAGCTTCAAAATTTACTCTTCTGTGAGCCCCTGGTCTCCCCAAGTGTCTGGGATCCCTTTGCTGCTCCAGGTGACCCACATCAGACCCTTCCTCCTCCCCAGACAAGTCCAAGGGGTCAGCTTGATCATCCATAACAGGGTCCTTGCCCCGTCTCCTTCCTGGATCCACACTCCCCTCTCCAGGGCTAAGATGGGGTGACTGAGCTTGTCCATGCACTGAGGGGTTATCCATGGATGGAGGGGGAGGCCTATTCATCCTGAGCAGCTCCATTATATCATCCTTCCAACTCACCATATGGCCTTCAACTCCTGGAATGAAGTTTCCAGTGTTTGTTGCCCAGCAGCTACCACTTCTAGCCTGGCCAGCCTCTCTTCGACTGAAACTATGGAAGACGACCCCATGGTGGGCTTTGATACCAAATGTAGCAACCGGTAGATTTCAACACAGAAATTTGGGGTAAAGAAGAAGAAGAAATAGGGGATTGAGAAAAAGAGGAAATTAGGGTTTAAGAAATTGAGAGTTCAATCAAAACATAAGCATAAAAATCTACTGCTCAGACATCAAAATATAAATGCTAAGCTAAAGAAAAATCCAAAACAGCTAACAAACTTCCTCCTTCTTCGCGTCTTATCTTCATTCCAGCTAAGGAGGTCGAAACGGCGTCGTATGACACTTCTAGCAACGGCTCTCAACGGTCAGCTCCCCACGACGTCGTTTGAACGTTTATTTCTAACGGCTCCAACGACCCTTCCCAAAACGGCGTCGTTCAATTAAGTGGCCTTATTTCCGTTATAACCTTCAAACGATGTTGTCCTGGTCCCTCGACTTCCCCATTTTAAATCCTTCCTCTCCTCCCAGGCTTGTTCTTCCCCTTCTCTTTGATTCCAATTTTCCCATGCAATTTCTCATACCCTAGGCTTAGGTTCATGACAGGGGCAAATGGAAAACGAATTAAAGCCATAATGTTGTAAGTCCCTACCAGGGTATGACCACCAGAGAGAGCAACAATATCCTCTTTAGAGAGTCCCATTTGTTTGACAAACACATCTCTTAGGTGATCATTTCCTGATTAACACATGCAATAAACAAATCCCTTAGGGGCATATCATTAATTAGCAAACAAATCTCAACTTGAGAGTGTATTTGCTAATTCCCTGGCTATATTATGACAAATTAGAGATATGAACATAAAAAGACTAACCTTGCATGGTAGCATCACAAAAACGACCTTCAACTGGGGGCTCTGTCTTATCCTGAAATGAACAAACACAAATTTATAAAGATCAGAAACTAACAAGGGCCACATGTTAATTCATCAAAATGCACTTCTAGTAATGATCAATAATAACTTGCACAACACTGAAAAATGGAATTGAACATCAAACAAAATGTTCATTTCAACTTCTTTAAATAAAAGAGCTAATTTATAAGAAAGATATCAAGTCTACCTACACAGCAAATAAAATAACGAACAAGCACCAGCAGGAAACTAGACTTGTACATTCAAGATATACCAAAAAGATGTCATATATATATGCTTAATCTATTTACCTAGTAGTCATTGGTAAGTATAACTGAATTTACAGAGAAAAAACACCCACTAACCTCTCTCCCAGGATGGAAAGGAACATCAGGTCCTCCACTGACTTCAACAGCAACAACACCGGCAAGCTAAAAGCATGGTAATGGCTCACATTAGCATAACTCCTCTTAGAAATAGAAAAGCACTGAAAATAAAATCAATGCAGTACCTGATAAAGATCTGCATAAGAGACAATAGGGAATTGCTCCTTGAATGGCTCCAACAACCTCACTGCAATATCAAGACCATTATTGGCACCATGAGCTTGCTCAGCCTTGAGCCTCATGGTTCCGAATGGACCTCCAGTCTTGGTCGAGACATCATAAGTTCCAGCAGAGTGCCATCTGCAATGAACGAAAATCAACCCAAACTATTTAATTCAACAATATCAACACACTGCAATAATGTACAAAAACAATACAGAATTCGCACAAATGATAAGGGAGACTTAGAGAAGGTGAACAGATATTTACGCAAGACGAAGCATGAGAGGAGCACAGTTCTTCTCAGCAATGAGTCCTCTAAGCTTTCTCTTCAATTTATCAATAGCCTTCGTGTACTCCTCGCTAACAGTGGGATAGAACTTGCCCATTGCAGCTATTCTGCATTACACACACAGATTAACTTCCAATCCAGCATTACATTTAAACAAATCCGTAACTGCATTTACACCTAAAAATACCATCCACTATACATACAACTCAAAACTAAACAATGATTAGATCAAGATCCCAACATCTGAGGTTAACACAAAATAACAGAAACAATATCTTTATTAAATTCCAATCAAACTAACAAAAAAAAAAAAAAAATCATAAATCCATAAAGGTTAAATACAAATTGAATATTCAACAGTATTGCCTACAGACTACAGCTAATGAAATCATAAGAGTTCACACTAGATTTTTATACAAGCACTTACACACAATCCACCCATTTAAATAAGTTCATACAGGTATATACAACAATGATCGAACGCCCAAACAATTATGAAATGTGCGAAACAACCAAGAGCAACTATATTTGTTCAGTTGAAAACTAGAATCGGAATGAATTAATAATTTTTAATTTGTTTAACACGCAAATAATAAACACATAAAACCCACCAACTAAGCTAACTCATATTTTAGTAACATAAATTTATATTAAATACTTATACTAATAATAATAATAATAATACTAATAATAATAATAATAATAATAATAAGAGTTTATTACCAAAATGGTCCCTCGACTATTGTTAAATTACCAATTTGATCCTCAACAATTTTTCTTACCTAATTAAGTCGTCGACTTTGAAAATGTTAACCATTTTGGTCCTCCGTTAAAAATCCATCCATAAGCTGTTAAATTTAAGGACAAAATTGTAATTTCATATATCTATTTATTAAACCAACCCTAGAGTTTTCACCTGATAAAAACGCCGGGATTTGATCGCATCTTTAATCCTTACAATAAGCTGGCTTCGCAGCCGGCGGGATGGATGAAAGGGACCGCCGACGAAAGTATTCAGACGGCAAGCGGTTGAAATAGATGTGGTCCACCATTCTTGGTGAAGCTTTCACTTGCTGAACGGCGGAGACGGCAATAGATCGGCTCAACGATTCCATCTTGTCTGTGGACGGCGGAGATGGCAAGCGGCAAAAATGGGTACTCTTTTTCCTTTGAAGTCCAGCTGAGAAAATTGCTCCCAATACCGTAAAATCTCTCATTTTTTTCACTTGAATAAGTGAGAAAGATCCTGTTGAAGTATTGAGCCCAGATGTTCTCACTGTCACTTTTTCCTCTAGTAGAGGTAGAAGCTTCTTTTTCCGAAAGATGTGTGTTCTCATTTACATGGTAACTTTGAATCTTCTTCTTCTTCCTTTTTCTGACGCTGAAAACCTTTTCGTTGATCAGCAAAAGAGGAAAGTGAGCATTTCTTTTGTCAGAAAGTGATGGAAAGTCATGATCTTTGGCTTCCTAAGGCAAATCTAATTCACTTATGACTCTGATATCATCAATGGTTTGATGATTGAATATGAAATGAACATCAATATCCTTGATCACAAATGACCCTCTGCTTTCTACCACCTCTGTTTCAACCGCAGCAGCAGAGATGGTGGACCACAAGAATGGTGGACTATATCTGTTTCAACCGCTTGCCGTGTGAATGCTTTCGTCGGCAGTCCCTTTCGTCCATCCCGCCGGCTGCGAAGCCAGCTTATTGTAAGGATTAAAGATCCGGTCAAATCCCGACATTTTTGATCAGGTGAAAGCTCTAGAGTTGATTTAATAAATAAGATATATAAAATTACAATTTTGTCCTTAAATTTAACAGCTTATGGATAGAATTTTAACAGAGAACCAAAATGGTTAACATTTTCAAAGTCAATGACTTAATTGGGTAAGAAAAATAATTGAGGACCAAATTGATAATTTTACAATAGTTGAGGGACCATTTTGGTAATAAATTAATAATAATAATAATAATAATAATAATAAAAGGTGGTGGGTGGCCCTTTCAAGTATAGGCTCGCAAGGGTCTAGACCTCTAGCCTACTCTTGCAGTCTTGTTTAGGGCCAGACCTGTTTAGAGCATTTATAATTTTTACAATACCAAATTGAAAAGAGAAAAAATAGAAGGAAAAAAAAAAAAAAATCTGACATGAAAAAAGAAAAAAATAATAAACAAACCTTGCATGACTTGGCGCACAGTGGGCACTTGTATGACTTTTTAATTTTTTAATAAATATTATTGAATTTCACGAAAAAACTAAATTTACAGTAATAAAAATCATTGAAAAATTACTACTTCCATTTGTGAAAAATTATATTCATGTTTTTTGGTCTTCAAAAACCATCTAAAAAACTTTAATGAGCTCAGGATCAGTAGCAAATTATTGAAAGAGTAACACAATACAGGTTTGATTTTTTATTTATTTTAGCAGAAAACCGCCAAAAAATACGATAATGAAACGAATAAAACCAAAGAAAAAGAATCAAAGCTGCAATGAAGTGATGAAGAGTCAAACCTTTGGTAAGCAGATAGTGCACAGAGAGAAAAGTAGCTAAACATGGGCGGATAAATAAATAAAAGCGTGAGGGGCGAGAAACTTCTAGTGTTTTGATCTCAGCCATTGGACCCGAATGATCGCAAAGCGGGTATGGATGGAAGGAGGTCAACCTATGGAAAATTAGAATTGAGACCTGAGAAGGCTGAGAATGCTACTGTGCAAGTGTAAACGCATTCAGCTACGGCGGATTCCTTTTTGAAAGAGAGATCTAAAATATTGATTTGGCCTTCATATATATATATTTTTTTTTGTCTAATTAAGTCCTCAACTAAGAAAATCCTATCTAATTTGGTCTTCCGTTTGATTAATCGTCAAATGTCTGTCTAATTCGATGGCAGTAATAGAATCTCGCATTGCTATCTGGGTTTTTGTCTAACTCGCTCCATTGTAAACCTGTATCAGAACATCGAGCCAGTTGTCAGAATACGTGAAGAAACCTTGTTCTTTCTTGGTGGGAATGGTGCTGTTTCTCGGGATAAAAACAATCATGACGCTGCCAGCGGTCTCCAGGCCGAGAGACAGGGGCGTGACACCCAGTAGCAACTATTAGGAAAAAGTGTAATTTAGATTTTGATAATACCAAAGTTTTAGGAAATTTTAGTCACCCAAATTCTTTTTATTCCTAGACTCAGAAGCTGAGATTTCGTGTATATGTGATAATTTATATTACTAATTAACTTTCTGTAATGATTCCAGAGGCTGACCAGGCAGAAGGAAGAAGAAAAAGATCAGACGACGTCACATGAGCATAGTTAGTTGATCGTTGAGCCTAAACCAAACGGTGTCTTCTGATGAAGTGGTTAAGCTACGGTTAGTGAAGTAGCCAACAACATTGTTTAAGCTGTTGAATTTTGTTAGTTGACTAAATTTTAATAAAAGACAGTTAATGGCTTGTACAGATCATTGAACATTCCTAATGCAATTTCAAAATTCTCTCCTCTATCTCTCTCAATCTTCTCTTCTTCTCTCTTCTCTAAACCTTCTAATACCTTAGAAACATCATATCTGGTATCAGAGCCCTCACATAGAAACACGATTGAATCAGTTGGATCTAGTGGTAGTTGATTTGAGCCTCTAAGTAGATGCTCAAAAGAAGACTACGCAGGAACTGGTTAAAAAACTAGTTGCTCAGATGGATAGCAAGACGAGTGATTTGAAGAACGAGATTGTTGAGACGATCCGGCTAAATATAATCGTCCACCACCACCACTCATGAACTGCATTCCTGGTGGATCTTCTGTTAATGGTGCAAGACAGGAACCCCTGGCCTGTTCACAGCAAGGCCAGATTCCACATACGTGAAGGGCGGGGAAAGCTCCGGCAATTCCTATACATCTAGCCGGTGATGATGAGTCAGAAAGCGAGGTAGAACTGGAAGGATCCAATCAATTTGCTCCTGTCCAGCTTGTTGCACCTCGTAGACGCACAACAGACTCCCTATGATGAGGTATCAGTATGATTTTCCTCCTTTCGATTATGATCAGCCGCGATTGTGGATTAATCGATGTGATATTCCTTCTCATGTCACATATTCCTAAAATTGAAGTGATGCATGTACTCTATGTCAACTTGACTTGTAGAGTAGGCATGTGGTTTGAAGCATATTTGATAGGAATAAAAGGAACCTTCCTATGGTCACACTTTGCAAAGGCTGTGTGTAGGAGATTTGGGGAAGATAGTGGGGCTGTTATGGAGGAATTTACCAATTTCAGGCAGGTGGGAGGAGTCCTAGACTTCACAGATAAGTTTGAAGAATTTAGAAGCCAACTTATCCAGAAACATCCCACTCTCATTGATCTATACTTCCTAGAAGCTTACATGGCCAGACTTAAGCCTAATCTCAGGTGTTTTGTGAAAACTATTCAGCCTAAAACATTAGCAGATGCAATGTGGTTTGCTAAGGAATTTTTGAAAAAGGATTGCAATCTAGTGAACAACCTAAGCCTACCTTCCACTATAACACCAAACCTATAATGACCCTACCCTCACCCAAACCATATAATTCCAGTTCCAAACCTACCACTTCACAAGGTTCCACAGCCTCCCATAGCCTGAGTAGTACTGCCAAGGGGCCTGAAGGAGCCAAGCTTAAGTCCCAGCTAAGAGAGCAGAATAAGTGTTTCAGGTGTTTTGAGCCCTGGCAACCTGGGCGCAGATGTAGGGGGTCTACTCGATCTCCATGTTATTGAGGAGGGAGAATTCCATGATGCACCAGAATGAGTTGATGGTTGAAGAGCAGGAACAAGGGAGCTTGGAAACTAAGGAACAGGCTGAAGTGTCTCTCTATGACATGATGGGAAGGGAGGGGATGAACACCATTAAATTACTTGGATCCATAGACAAACAGCCAGTGGTTATCCTTGTTGACAATGGGATCACTCATAGCTTCTTGGATCCCAAACTTCTTACTCAGCTGAGAATGGAACCAGAGAATACTCAAGCACTCATGGTCACTGTAGCCAATGGAGAACAGATGAGGTGTGACACTATCTGCAAGAGTATGAGATGGCAGATCTACAAGGAAGTCTTTGAAAAGGACTTCAGATTGTTAAAGCTAGGAGGATGTGATATGGTGCTTGGAATGGACTGGATAGACCAGTTTGCTCCCATCTAGCTTCACACCAGGCCTTTGGGTATTTCATTTCATAAGGAAGGAATGAGAATGTTGCTGAGGGGATTAATAAGAAAAACCAACAGTTTAAAGGAAGCCACTAAGAAGGACCTTAAAAGCAGGCAAAAGTGTGGAGTACAAGGATTCCTTGTACATTGTGAGGGGGTAGACAGTATTAAAAATGAAGGCAAGATCAGCATGTGTTACAAGCTGGCAATTCAGGCAGAATTTAAGGAATTATCTACACTCTTGGAAGAATTCAAGGAGTTGTTTGAGGAACCAAAATACTTACCCCCAAGAAGAGCTTATGATCACTCAATTCCTCTTATACCAAGAGCACAACTAGTAAACATAAAGCCTTACAGATATTCTTTTGACCAAAAGAATGTGATAGAAAACATGGTGGAGGAAATGTTGGAAACTGGAGTTATTGCTGAAAGTGTGTCACCTTTTGCATCTCCTGTTCTGTTAGTACCAAAGGAAGACAACACTTGGAGATTTTGTATTTATTATAGGGCTTTAAACAACATCACTGTGAAGAATAAGTACCCCATTCCAGTGGTAAAGGACCTTTTCTCTGAAACTAGCTGGATCTAAATATTTCTCTAAGCTGGACTTGAGGGCAGGCTACCATCAGGTGAGAATGAGGGAAGGTGAAGAGTACAAAACTGCCTTTAAGACTCATCAAGGATTCTATGAGTTTAGGGTCATGCCTTTTGGCCTTACCAATGCCCCAGCAACCTTCCAAGCCCTGATGAATCATGTCTTTAAACCCCTGTTGAGAAGATTTGTATTGGTCTTTTTTTATGATATCTTGGTTTATAGCTCAGAACTAGAGAAACATTGGGACCATTTGAGGGAAGTCTTGGGGTTGATAAGAACACACAAGCTACTTGTGATACCCGAAAATTTTAAATTATTTAAGTAGGAAAAAGGTTTAATAATCTATATATGTATGAAAAAATTAAATTGGTTATATTGAGTTTTAAATCCTAAACCTTTCCTTTGAAATATAAAGATTCTTACCATTATACCACCACAACTTTCATTTCCTTATTCTCATTTGATGATATGTTACTTTAATATTAAAACTATTTTATATGCAATATATATAGAAATATATACATTTAAAGATTATGTATAGATTATATATATATATATATATATATATATATATATATATATATATATATATATATATAGGCTTTGGTTTCCATGAGGTCCCTATTAAAAATGAGATCATGAGGTCACATTACAACCATTAACTCATTTAAAATTGATGGATGAGATTGAAATAGTTATATCAAATAATTAAGGATAGATTTTAAGCATAAGGAGAAAAGAGTAATTGTGTTAGTGTGGTTATTTTTGGTTAGAGTAATAATGTAATAATTAGCATACTAATAGACTAAATATGAATGGTAATAATCAATATATCTTTTTGATTAGAGAATTAGACCACCGCTGAATTGCATTTATTTTGGGTGGAAAACATTTGCCTAATTTGATTGTTGGTGTATGCATGTATTTGTTTGGGCTTGTGCATGAACTTGTTTGGTTTTTTTTTTTTTTTTTTTTTTTTTTTTTTTTTTTTTTTGTAACGTGGGGGGAAACATTTGTAAAGCCATAGAAAAATGGTAATTGAAAGTCTATGCATGATGTTGTTATGGTGTGTGCATGTTTATTCATGCCGTGTTAAAAAAAAAATACTCCGTAATAATTAGTGGTGTGATGGTAGTTGCATTTATGTAGGTGTGCGTGTGCAAAATCTTAGAGTGCTTGGAGTTGTTGTGAATTGGTACATGTTTGAGTGTGTAGGATAATGTGTGCGTTTCTTCATATTGGCGTTTGCATGGCATGTGATTCTAATTTTTTCTTTACTTTTGATTTCATGGCGTGTGCATATTTCGGGCAGTGGAACTTTACACCATGTCGTGTATTTTTTAAAAAATTTATTACTGTGATGGTAGTTGCGTTTATGTAGGTGGGTGTGTGCAAAATCTGATAGTACTTTGATGGGATGTGGGGGCAACATGTTTGAGTTTTTGGGTGTGTGCGTTTCTTCATCTGGGCGTGTGCATGATAGTCAAATATTTCGGCATGCGCATGATATGTGATCTTGATTTTTTATTTACTTTTGATTTCATGACGTGTGCATATTTTGGGCACCATTAAACCACCACAGATGCACACACCTTCTTCCACCGATGCACACACCTAGACCACCAATTAAATACAGACCACCCTCCCTAATTTTCAGAAGATTATTTCGCCCTCCTTTGCTAGAGCTGTATAATGATAATACAACTTCTGAAAAATACTTCTATATACACATCCAATAAATAGTCGAAATCGTAACTAGAAATCTAGAATACCACCTAATTTTTCATCATTAAACCACCACAAATGTGTTTATATTCATACTTGCAACATCCCCATCAAAATTCATTGGACCATTAATGAAAAAAAGTTAAAAATACCATTCCCTCATAAAGGGAAACAAACACATAATTGAATAGGAATCATACACTGTAATCTTTGTAAGCATTGAAAAATTTAAATAATATTGTTGGACCGTGGTGGATAATTGATCATTAAATTAATTACTTTAATTATGCTAATTGGACTAATATTTATTTAATTGGGTTAATTAAATGACTCAATAAATAATTAATTGGTCTGATTACTTAATTAAATGTAATTGAATATTGGATTATTCGGCCCAAGTTGGTGGAATATTTAATTGAGACGGACTAGGCTGCTTGGATGAATTGGGTTGCCTAATTAGCCGGTTTGACTTGGTCTTGGCCCATCAAAATGATATGTGGATTACATAATTTTGAGGAAATTGGATTATGTGATATTATTTGAAACTAGTATTTGTCCGTGCGATGCACGGAAAATATGTTATAAAAATATACCCTATATGAGGTTTATTCATATATAAAATTTTTGTTATTTAATAATTATTATGTGTGAATTCCTATGATAAAATTATGAACATAAATATATTTACAATTAAAATAATATTTAAGGTGGGTGATTACTACAAATCTTAAACTATATTAAAAATTTAGTACATAGTATTTAATATTACAAATTTTTAAGAACTTAGTAAACTACAATAGTAATTGAATTACAATTTTAGAGTCACCACGGATCCAAATTTTTAGACCTTTGAGATGTCTAACTCTAGATGTAGCAACGTACAATTGACCTTTAAAGACCAAAATCACAATCTTAGTTCGAACATTGATTTTTTCTTCCAAATACTATCGAATTAAGTGTGTAATCAATAAAAGATGAGAACTAATAATTCGAGAATATAATCTTAATGTTACTAAGCCTACTTCATGTCAATTAAGTTGGAGAGTGTTGTTGGATAGTATCCGATGAATCCACGAATAACGCATCTTTGTCTCCGTAGTCCTCAATATGCACATCAACAATGTTAAATATTAGGCCGCCTAGCTATGCCATATATTAATTTCAAACTTATGAACTTTGGGGTTGCATGAAATAAAAAGTATATTTTAAATTACTAAGGGTACATTATATATGTATGTAAGGTACTTTCAATATAAAAATAATGTATTTTTAATATATTAAAAATGTATTTGATATTCATGATCCCTACAATTATGTGGACCATCGTTCACACAATAATTTACCAGTAGAAATTGAAATATATATATATATATATATATATATATATATATATATATATATATATATAATATTAGAAACTGTCAGTGAAAATTATTATCATTATTATTATTGCAATTATTATTATTATTGTTATTGTTATTATAATTAACAATATTATTATGGTCTTGTGAAAATTAAATGTTGATGATCACCATTTAATTTTCACAAGACCATATGGCTTTATTATATATAGGATTTAATGAAATGATGAACCTAGATGCAATGTGCCCCGATACATTCCCTAATTTAATTAAAATAATTAAATTAAATTATGGGATAGAGTTGGTTAGAGATTTCTTCTGTACACTCACCACTATAAATAGTGGTTTCATTTTCAAGAATTGGGAGCTCTGGAATTCTGCATATCGGAGCTCTGCCGAAATCTCTCCAGGATATCGTCTGGAACACACCCGCAGTTGTACTGCGTATACCGCGCTGAGTAACACGCCACTTGAACACCGGAAGCCCTTCTTTGAAGATCAAGTTGCATATTAGCCCTTCATTGAGGAACACGCTACTAACTCCGGAGGCCCTTCAGCAAGGAACTACTCCAGTTCGGCATATTCCCGAACTCGGTATACTTCCCGTTCAACATACTTTGAACTCGGCATACTTCAAGTTCAGCATACTCTGAACTTGGCATACTTCCAACAGGGAAGTACTTCAAGTTCAACATACTCTGGACTCGGCACACTTCCAATTTGACATATTCCAAATTTGGCACACATCTAATAGGCATACTTTTAGTAGAGAATCAGAGGGCTTCTCCTATACAAAGATTGTACCCCTTCCCGTTTGATATATACTTGATACTTCATTGTAACCGATACTTTGAATTTTGAATATATACAATTCAAGTTTTTCGCGTTTACAGTCTTAACATATTCTTATGACCACTTTCCAAACAAAAATATCTGATGTTCAAGCTCACTAATCATCTTATTTTTACATTCCTCAAATGCACACTTTGGGGAGAAAGGAGGAGAAGAAATAGGTATGTCCCATCCATCCATTACAGCAATATTTTCTTTATCATAACAGCTTTTCATGGCCCATCCTAAAGAATGCTTCAGTTAAGCTTTGTGACAATTACCTTAAAGCACAAGATGAACGCTTTTCAAACAAACCAGAAGCAATTACCACTATAAGAAAAATCACGAATTGCAATGGGAAACATCGCGACGGAACATAATCTGTTGTGAATTTGTGACGGTTTTTGCGATGAAACGTGTTCTGTCGCAATTTTACGTCGAAAATGGTGACAGAATGCAATTCCGTAATAATTTTTGGCGCAAAGTGAGAATAAAACCTGGGAAATTTTGGCGCCAACACTTTGGTGACGGATTTTGCGACATAATTAATGACGGAA
>NW_017619133.1:696608-761608 GCF_001879475.1 Ipomoea nil
CAATCAATATTCAATAGTACTAAAAGTATTATTTTGAATTTTTATACATAAGATATAATATTATTAAATCGAAATAATTAAAAATAATGTGTCCATATTACAAAAGATTTTATAATAGTAATTTTTATTCCCTAATAGAATTTGGCAATTATTAAACATTGTTTATGGTAATTATTGTATGACATTTAATACTAAAATTATTAGGTAGAATTTTTATAATTAAGGTATAATATTATTAAATCAAAATTATTAAAAGTAATGTATCCACAATATAAAATAAATTATACTTGTCTTAAAAATTATTTTTTTAATGCTACTGACTCTATTACATTGTATTAATATAAATTTACAATAATCATTTATTAATATAAATTTACAATTATAAATTTGTATAAGGAAAACATAGAAACTTCTGATAATAAAAAAAAAATCCCTCCATTTCATTTTTCTCTTTCCTCACCCTCACATTCCCACTCTCTTTAGAAAAAGGCAAAGTTGGATGAGAAATGGCCTCTATCCACAACGTCTTCACCCCTCAATTCGATTTAGCTTTTGCTTGATTGTTGTTTTGCCCAAGAACCACGTAAACACTTAACGCTGCTTGTTAAAAAAAAAAAAAAAAAAACATAGAAACTTGAATGAGATGTACAAATCTCGAAGTCAACATACTAACTCTAAGTTTCATAAAATCTTAGAACATTATCAAAATCACCGTCGTTATCATCCTCGATCGCATCTCTATGCTCTTCCATAAAAACTAAAACATTAGGGTTCTGTTACCAAGCCTCCTCCTCCTCAATCTCTTTTTGTTGAAACCCATCACAGTAGGCTAGAGGTCATGCTTTTTAATCAAGTAACTGAACACAAAAAATCACAATAAATTGATAAAAACAACCAATCCAACATGCAGAATGCAACACTTTGATCTCAGGGTATTTAAAGAAAAAATGTCAAAATCAAATAACATATACCCCAAATATACATACATTTACACCAGTAACTGAACATACACTTGGACACACTGTAACAACATATCATGATATACAAACCCCTAACAAATCGAAATAAAGATGAAAACGTGAACATAGTTTACACCTATCGGAATCATAATATTACCTTGAAATGAACTATGAGATCTAAGCCCCTAGCTTTGCAGGCTGCATTCAGAAACAACCATATAAAACTTAGAAATCAAATGAAATCATGAACCAGAGAACAATATAGAGTGCAAATGAAAGTATAATTTGTATTTATAGGTGAAAAATACTAATTCAAAAGGAAAGTATAATAATTTGTAATTAAGGTAATAACACTATTATTATTATTATTATTATTATTATTATTATTATTATTATTATTATTATTATTATTATATAGATTAATAATTCTGACGGAATATTTCTTAGCATTAAAATGAGTACGTGTATATATAATTTCCATATGCATACCCTAACAATTACAACTACATTTCACAGGATTATTTATGAATTTAATTATTAATTATATATATATTACCATAATATTCTTTCCATAAACTTCACACACGGAATATTTATAAATTTACATAATTGTCCCTAAGTTTTGGGGGGAAAATTTGGCTAGGAAGATTTTACTTTTATATATATATAGAATATAGATAGATAGATAGATATAGATATAGATATAGATATAGATATAGATTATTATTAGTAGGGACGGAGCCAAGGGGGGCAGGGGGCAGGGAACGGCTGCCCCCCTCAACCCCACCCCATATATTTAATCTTTGTATGTATATATGTATATATAGTACATGTTTTAGTATTAGCTAGTATAAAAAAATTATTAAATATAAACATGAATGAGTTAGATTAGAGTCTAGAGCACATGTTTGGCAATTATAAAGATCAAGGATTCAAACCCTTTGGCATCAACATATATTTACTGTGTTTTAAATTCAAATTAATTATGCCCATATCCAACAATATATCTTAGGTATTTTTTTTTAATTATCTCTTTTGTTTTAATATTTCGTCTTTACTGGAAAAAATTTCTGAATCCGTCCCTACTTATTCGCCCCCCTCAACCGAATTTATGGCTTCGTCTTTGATTATTATTGTTGTTGTTGTTGTTGTTGTAAAAATGAACAAAATCTATATTATTATTATTATTATTATTATTATTATTATTATTATTATTATTATTATTATTATATTATTATTATTATTATTATTATTATTATTTTCCTTTTTCCTCCTCCTTATGCACACAAATTTAATTTGTTATTATTTTTATTGTTATTATTATTAGTATTATTATTGTTGTTGTTGTTGTTATTATTATTATTATCCTTGTTGTAGAAATGTACAAAATGCTATTGGATAATTGTATTTAATGAAATCAAATAATTATCATTGGACACCTACTTTGATTGGAACGACCATGTTTCTAGGTAATTAAGGAGGCAAGTAAAATTGTACTTTGTATAAAGAACACATACTTCTGAGTGGCATAATAAATTTCACCTTTCACAAAAATTAAGTTAAGTTTTATAGTTTAATCAATATTGAATTATAAATTTAATTTATTTTAATATAAAAATTGTTAGGACATCATTTGTATTAGAGTTAATACCCAAAATTGTCCTCGACTATAGTGGTTTTTCTCAATTTCGTCCTAAACGACTTTGGTGACCTAATATCGTCCCAGACTTTTGTGTTTCGCTCAATTTAGTCCCAGACTTTTGTGGTTTTGCTCAATTTAGTCCCTCATTTGTTATTCTGTCCATTTGGTGTTAAATAAATAGACAATTCAGTAATTTTAATATTGGCATCTCTTTACTCATAGACATGTGAACTGCGAAATCCTTTTTTTTTTTACGAATTACTCCTAAAACTGCGAATATAAAATTTGATTTGCAGGTCCGGGAGTAATTCTGGGTGTAATTTGTACAAGAAAGAGGAATTTCGCACTTCACATGTTGAAAGTAAAGAGAGATCAATATTGACATTACTGAATTGTCCCTTTATTTAACACCAATTTGATGAAATAACAAATGGAGGACTAAATTGAGCGAAACACAAAAGTCTGGGACGATATTAGGTCACCAAAGTCGTTTAGGACGAAATTGAGAAAAACCACTATAGTCGATGACGATTTTGGGTATTAACTCATTTGTATTATGTATTATAACTATCTACAATAATATTAATCTTTACGATTACTTTTACTAGAGGTTTAAAATACTCATTTCGATTATATCAAAAATAATTATTTTTATTTTATATTTAAAATTTTACTAAACTATCGATAGCAAAAAGTTTTTAAAATCTTTATTCATTGACTAAATTGAAATATTTATTTTATAAATTTATTAACTGAATTTTTGGTTCGACAATTTAACATATTTTCAGTGAATTGTATACACTCCTAAAAATATAATTAAAATTTATGTAAATATTTAAATATAAGAAGATGTTTGATCATACACACATGTAAAAAAATTAATTTTTTTTTTATTACAAAGGAAGGGGGATACCCACAAATACAATCTACGCCTACACTGAGGCTTAAACCCTTCACATCCCACATAAGGGAGTAACCGGATACCAATGAACCACAAAGTCATTGATAAAAAAAATAATTTTCTTAATTGTATAGGAAATATATTTATTATATTAATTAATCCAAAACTACATAAGTTATATATATATATATATATATATATATATATATATATATATATATATATATATATATATATATATATATATATAGAGGAGCGCTCACATGTGGCCATGTTGTTAGGTGTGGTCATATGGTCAATTATAGACCATTAGATTAGATAGATCTAATGATTCATATTAATCAAGATTTTTTCCAGTATTTTCGCGCACATTCTCCTACCCAGAGAACTGTAAGGGTAAACTTGTCATAAAACACCGGAATAGGAAAAATCACATTGTTGTGTGTTTTATTACACTATTGGTGCATGTTGTCAACACTGTTGGTGTATTCTGGAACCCGACCGCTATAAATGGCCATTGTAATTACCATAACACAGGAATACACCATTGGTGTGTTTCACTGTGGTATGTTTTATTACACTATTGGTGTATGTTGTCAACACTGTTGGTGTATTCTGGAACCCGCCCGCTATAAATGGTCACTGTAATTACCATAACACCCCCACTTACTAAAACGCGCGAAAATTCTCAGAATTACCACTGCCTTTAGATTAAACTGATTCAACGACCCAGATACGACCACACGACCATACCTAATGACATGACCACATATGAGCGTTTTTCTATATATATATATATATATATATATATATATATATATATATATATATATATATATATATAATTTTAAAAGCTAAATCCTATTTTAATATACTAAATTCCTAAATTTTATTTTAATTTATACCTAAAATCCTAAAATAACTAAATTCCTAAAATTTCTAATAACTAAATTCCTAAAATCTCTAATTCCTAAATTCCTAAAAATCTCTAATTCCTAAATTCCTAAAAATCTCTAACTCTCCTCACGTCGGCTTCAGACTCGACTTTGCTAATTCGTGATTGGGACGTGCTGCAGCGAGGCGGAGACGGGCTGCGACGAGGTGACGAGGCGGCAACTGGTTGGGGCGAGACGGCGATCAATCGAGGTTAGATTCTTTCAAGATTTTTTGTGTGTACTATTATAGATTTATATTTGCTATTTGTGTACAATGTATATATAATGGTCAGATTGATTAACAGTTTCTTGAATATGAAAGTTGAACACAATTGAGAGCTGTGAGCCACCATGCCTTGTAATATGCTATTTCTTCCAATCCTCGCTCCCATTGTGCATTTGTGCTTGTAGTTAAATCTTTCCTCGGTTGAAATTTCATTCTGCAAATTAAATTCGAACCACAATTAGGCATACATACATATTACACGCTCACACACAAGTTCTAATCAATATGAAAAATGTAATATGCACTAAATATCCCTGCTCCAACATTAGTCATGATGTATGTAATGCTTCTTTTTTTCTCCAAATCTTTAAAAAAAAAAAAAAAATAGAGTAAAAAACATATGACGCTAGAGGCAAATTATTGGGTGGACCACGGTCCATACAATTGTGTAGACCATGAATATCAAGTACATTTTTAATATATTAAAAGTACATTATTTTTGTACTGAAGATACATTATATAAAGTAATGTACCCTTAATATATTAAATATGTACTTTTTATTTATGGTCCACACAATTGTGTGGATCATGGTCCATGCAATAATGATTGAACACTAGATTTCAAGGTCATTGGATACCCCCCTTTCCGTTAGGTGCTATGTGCTTTATTCTTAGAACTTATAAGTATACCAATCTTCTGCATGTTTAGCTATTCTAGTAGTGAATTCATTACTTTTCATTACCATAATGAAAGGGATATTGGATAATAATCATATTATTTTTTGCATATTTAGCACTTATAGGCATACCAAATTACCAATCTTCTACATGTTTAGCATACCAATCTGCATCTTTAAGCAGTTTATTTTTTCCCAGGCATGACCATTAAGACTAAATCTGTCATTCCGTACTTAATAATAAATATGTAGTGTCTCTCCCATTTTTCTTCTAATTTAGTTACCTATTAAAAAAAGAAAAGAAAATCACCTTGCATATTATAATGCTATCATGTTACCATGTATCCAATTAGCATGACAGCCAAATTTAATTTACCAATCACCATAGAAATTCACAAACCATCTTACACAATTACAGAATTCCCTATAGAACAATAAGACACCATCTGTCTTAAAAAATTAAGTTCTCATGCTGTCAAGGTCATAAATTAATAAATCAAGAAGGGCCTTTAGTTTCTGTTGATTTGCCTAACAATTTAATTGCAAAAGTGACATGTCTATAGAGATCTCATACCAACATGGTAAGGCAATAAATGCATCTGAATGGTTTGCTATCTTTGCTTTTCTTTGATGCACATCTACAACAACCTACACTTCCCTTATTGTTTCTATTTCACTAGTCAACTGTAGAAGAAAGCATCCTAGATTGATAATAGTAATATTTTTTTTAAATACTAATGATTGTTAAATATATGAATGAATATGTGTAGGTCTTTACATATAAGTATTATTGATAGAAGTTGGATGTATCAAAGGCGAACTCAACGTGGTGATCTTAATCCAGATTTTATAAAAAGATTAGAAACATTTATTGAGTTTGCATGTAGTAAACCAGATTTCATGGATGAAAGTAAAATCCGATGTCCATGTATAAAATGTCATCACATCTCATTTGAAGAAGCTGAGATTGTATAGTGCTTGGGAAGTGAAGGCAAAAAGAAGATATGCTGACTATATAAGTAGAATGAAGAACAAGTCAAGACCTCCCTATATCAACGAAGAAATATGGGCAAAGTGGAATGATGTTTGGAATTCTGAAGACAATAAGAAAAAGTCAGAATTAGGTAAGAGAAATAGATGTGGCAGTGTTTTAGATAGAGTTGCTCAATCTACGCATACCACAGGATCAACACCTCATTCCAAAGTTGCCACTCAATTGGTAAGTTCATTCGAATTGTTTAAATTATAACTGATTATGTTTGGATTGTTTGAATTATGCGTTATTGTGTTGGTAGAAACTTTTATTGATATTATTACGATGAACTTCTTGTGATTTTATTTTAATGTACCTATTGAGCTGATGTTTGAGATATTTATATTATATATTAAGTAGGGAAATAGTTCTATTTATACAGGAAACTATGCTGATTTTTTATCTGAATTTTGTTTATTTTATATAATAATTATGTGATATTGTGTTGGTAGAAATTTGTATTGACACTATTATGATAAAATCATTGTGATTTAATTTTATTGTGTCTATTGAGTTAATCTTTGTGTTATTGGAGATAGTTCTATTTATAAAGGAAACTCTGTTGAATAGTTTTTCTAAATTTTTTTCATTTTAAAATAATAATTATGTATTTTTATGTTGGTAGAAACTTTTATTGACACTATTGTGATAAAAACAGTGTGATTATATTATATTCTGCTTATTGAGTTGATGTTTGAAATATTTTTATTATATATTATAATCTTATTTGTTTTAATTTATTTTTATTTTGTTTCTATTTTAAATAATTTTTAGGAAAAACAATTTGGTTGCCGTCCATCATATTTTGAATTATTCAAGCATACACATACCAAAAAACATGATGGCCAAACATTTATAGTTGAAAAAGACAAACAAATCCATGTAAGTTTATTTATCTTGATTTTCTTTGAATATATTTGAATTTTTATAAAAATTGTACTAATTTTTTTATTTTTTGCAGGAACAAATTGCATTGCAACGGGAGTTATTAACACAGAATGGAGAAGAAGTAGATGAGAGTCAATTGTACTATGATGCAGTTGGCAGACATGATATAAAAGAAGAGTTTATGGACTTGGCTCATATGGTACATTCATTCTTAGTCTAATAAATGCTAACACATCGGACAATATAGAATCAACCTTGCAGCCATCAGAGAATGCTAATTCTGGAAAGGTCCTAGATGAGATTGAGAATTTAAAGGCTTCTATGATTCTTATGCAGCAAAGATTAAATGCTCTTGAGAGTGAGAAAGCTGGTACTTCATCATCACCCTAATCACGACTGAATTCACGTTGATTTGATTTTTCTTTTATGAATTACTATATTATTGATTATACATCACTTTGGTATTGAGTACAACAAATTATATTGTATTTTTGTTTGCACAATAACAATTTAAATACAAATATTAGAATTTTAACAAAATAATAATAATTAAAAAAATATTAAAATAATAATTTAGCATAATTGCGATGAGATATAATTTTAGCAATGGAATATTCATTGTAATAATGGTGATGAAAAGATTTTTTTCATCCAAAATGCGACGGAATCACAACAGTGATTAGTTACGTTATTATTTTATGACGAAATTTTGTGATGAAAAACAAATTTTGCAACGGAATATCTAGCGATGGAATTACAACGGAAATTTTTTTCGTCGTTTTCTTACGACGAATTTGTGCTACGGGAGACAAAATTTGCAACGGAAAAGTTTGCGACGGAATAGCGCCGATAATTTGTTTCGTTGTTATTTTACGACGGATTAACAAATTTGCAACGGAAATGTTAGCGACGGATTCGCGACAATAATTATTTCCGTCGTTATATTTCACAACAGAAATTTGCAACGGAATATGAGTTTTGCGATGGAATATTTTTTTCATGCAATGCGACAGAAAGAAACATTTCTGTTGCCAAAATCAGGACGGAATGACTTCCGTCGCCTACTTCACGACGAACAATTCTGTCACCATTTTCCGTTACCATCACTCGCGACAGATTATTTCCGTCACGAAATAAAATACAACAAGCCTTGAAATTACGGAATGGATTCCGGCGCAAAAATGAAAAATTCCGTCGCAAAACGTGATTTGCGACTGAATTTCTAATTTTCGCAACAGAATTTTTCCATCGAGAATCACAATTTTTCTTGTAGTGATACCTTAATTTTACATTCCTAAAATTTAACAGAATATTGGAGGGGAGTATTTGTTTTCTTTAACCAAAACAATATAATTGAGTCAACCGAGTTTATGACATTCAATGAATCATAAGAGTTGATAATTACCTAGCTCACTCCAAGGTGATTTTTGCACTGACCCCCTTCATCTTCTCGATGATCTTCTCAGCCTCCTCTTTCGTAACCCCCTTCTTCAAAACTGCCGGAGCCTTCTCCACCAATTCTTTGACTTCTTTCAATCCAAGGTCAGTGAAAGATCTCACCTTCTTGATAATCTTGATCTTCGCCCCAGAATCTCACCCGGCCTCCAGCTTCAAATGAGACACCGTCTTCTCCGCCTTCTCTTCTGCCTTGGACCCAGCTACGGCGCCTCCCTTGCTCTTCAAACCTCCGGGACTAAAACCCATTCCGGGCATCATCATCGTCATCACCGGCATCTCCTCAACCCCCATTTTCTTCCTCAGCATCTTCGTCAAATCGGAGACTTTGAGTAGCGTGAGACCGTAAAATCTCATCAACGATACCCAACACTGCCTCCAATAGAATGAGATTAGTTTCCGGAGCTGAAGTTGTGTAATTTGAGCGGATTTGGATGTGGGTTCTCGAAAGAATAGAACTTGAGTGCGAAAATCGCAAGGTGTGGAAATGACGGGTCACAAAACGCAAAAGGAAATAAATATCATTTATCGATATATGACACGGTAAGACAATAAATACGCATAGCAAATTACAGTCCTGCCCCTAAGTAAATTCCAGACCAGCAATTTTGAAAAAAAAACAATCTATAAATCTAAACCGTTAAAAAATTAAAATGAATGTTCAGGATCGAATCTCACAATCTCACCTAACTACAATGACCTCACTGGATCCAATATATATATATATATATATATATATATATATATATATAAAATATGGAACAAGTGAGGAAAAGGATACAAGGCTTACCTCGGCAAAAGTCTTGCGCCTTAAAAGCCCTTAATAATTGCTCCATGCTCAGACAGACAATTCACAGACATCTGATGTCCAAAAAGGTTCGAAACAGTAAATTCCACGTGATAATAGTGAAAATATTTTAGAATTTTTGATGAGTTTTTGTCATTGTAATTAGGAAAGAAAATATGGGAAGATAGAGAAAAAAAAAAAAAAGAAAAAGAAATAAAGTAAAACTGATTTTAAAAAAAAATTAAAAATGCACTATCAGGCGCGAGCGTGTGGCCATAATCCGTGCGTGAAACACGCATGTGGAGGCTTTTTTTTCTTTTTTTTTTTCCTTGACGTGATTACTGTTTCAAAAACCATGTCTTGCATAGGCTACCCAATCTTCTCTCTCTACTTCTCTTCCCTCCGTATCACAACACACTATTCTAAAAATCTCAAAAAACCTCTGATAATGATGCTCAAAGTGTGATTAGAAAAGAGAATATGGAGGAGAGAGAAAAAGGGGAAAAAAAGTAAAACTGAATTTAAAAATAATAATAAAATAAACACTGTTAGGCGCGCCTGGCCCTGCACGCATCCGTTGGCTGCCCTTGTGACACTCACGTGATGGTGATGAGTCTGGAGGCTTTCTTTCGTGGGTCTCATACTTTTGCAAATATCTCCAACCTTGCAAATGGATACCATTCTTCTCTCTCTTATACTCTCTCTTCGCCACATCCCTCAACACTATTCCAAGAACCCCATATAATGCATTGATAATGGTGCTCTTCGACCCAACTAAATATGGACAAGTCTATTCACCAGATAATTATAATGTTATTGATAAAATATCATTTTTAGTCCCTCAACTATAATACATGTATCAATTTTAGTCTTTGACTATTAAAATTTTCAAATTAGGTACATGACTATTCAATTTGTATCACATTTGGTCTTTGACTATTAACATTTTCAAAGAGAAAATTACATTTTTGGTCCTATGACTATAGGAGTCTTGTTAATTTTAGTACTAGACTTTAAAAATTATCAATTTAGTCCCTTGACTATGTAATATTTAACACATTTGGTCCTCCCGGCCAAATCTCCGGCCAATTTTCACTGGGAAAACATAACCCATTTTAAATTAGGGAAAATGGCATTTTTTTCCCCTGTGTTATTTACTAATAGCACATTCCCCCCCTGTGTTGTTTATGTAACCATTTCATCCCCCTCAATTATTTTTGAAGTGGCTATTTTCCCCCCTCTCCGTTAAGTAAGTGTTAGGGATGTTAAATATGAGGGTAAAAATGACATTTCACTTCTTATTATTATTATTATTATTATTATTATTATTATTATTATTATTATTATTGAACGACCCCACCCAACGCCCTAATATACTGCAGTTAATAATAATAATAATAATAATAATAATAATAATAATAATAATAATATTATTATTATTATTATTATTATTATTATTATTATTATTATTATTATTAATGAACGACCCCACCCAACGTCATGATATACTACAGTTTGCAAACCAAATTCATTACTAATAATAATAATAATAATAATAATAATAATAATAATAATAATAATAAGTCCCACCAAACGCCTTAATATACTGCAATACTCCACGCCTAAAATGCACAGATATATTGCAAACCAAATTCATTAATAATAATAATAATAATAATAATAATAATAGTAATAATAATAATAATAATAATAAGTGAAATGTCATTTTTACCCTCATATTTAACATCTCTAACACTTATTTAACGAAGAGGGAGAAAATAGCCACTTCGAAAATAATTGAGGGGGATAAAGTGGTTACATAAACAACACAGGGGGGAAATGTACTATTAGTAAACAACACAGGGGAAAAAGTGTCATTTTCCCTTTAAATTATTTATAAGTGGGGGCAAAATGGTCAATTTAAATTTAAAAATGGCAAAATTCGCTGGGCATTCTTATTTCTCAATAGAGTTAATTTCAGCAATGGTCTCCCGAGTATGGTGATTTTCCACAATTAGTCCTCAACTTTTAATTTAGACAATTTAACCCTCTGACTATTAAAATCTTTCCAATTGTGATCCTTCCATCAAATCCTAGTTAAGTGAACGTTAAATTGAGGGGTAAAAGCGTCCTTTCCCCTAATATTTCATCTTCATTCTCGTTTCAGTTTTTCAAACTGCTGCTTTCCCCTTCTGTCCTCATAAAATTTGGATATTCTGGCGAGTCAATGATCCTTCACGAACCACCACCCACTCACCCAGCCGCCATCTGATCCCTCCCAATCTGAACTTATTCCCAAAGCTAATTTCCCGATGCTCTCCTTTGCCGAGAAGCTAACGGTTTCTCCGTAATCCTCGGTGTCGGAATCGGAGTCTGAGTTGAACCAGTCCAGCACTCAGCAGGGAGAGGGGAAGGCGGCAACGGCGAGGGAATCTGGCTGAGGGAACAGTGAAACGAATGGGTGGCGTAGCAGTTGATCGGAGCTTCATCGCTTCTTCAAATCTCGTTGCAGGCACTTGGATAGGAAATCGCGGCATAATTCCGATGACTGAGTTGGGAACTAAAGAAACTCGTTGGAGTAACGGATTCAGCAGAGTGTATCGGCGGCGGCGGCGCAGTCCTCCCACGGTCCTGGCTATGAAACAACTAGATAGGACGAGTACACAAGGAAGCTGAGCAAGGAGTTCTCTGTCGAAGTTCTAACGCGAACTCTCCTTAACCACCCCAATCTGGTAAATCTAATCGGGTATTGCGTCAATGGAGAATAAAGACTTTTGGTGTATGAATACTTGCCTATGGGTTCTCTTACAGAACATTTGCTGGGTAATGAGTACTATTTTTTTCTTTCACTACCTATATATTAACTGATTGAGTACTTAATACACTTGCTCCATTACAAATGCAGGCCTTGTTTTTTAAAAAAAAATTATTTTCGAAAATACAAACTTCTTCTTCCTTGGACAATTGGTTGGGAGTTTCACACTTTCACCCATAACTCTTGTTTAAATACAGTTTTTTTTTTTTTTTTTTTTGGGTTTTTCTCTGTGTTTTCTTTGGTTCTGCATATGTACTGTTGAGGAGTTAGGAGTGGGCTTTCTTGATTTAGCATAATTTACAAAACACAAAAAAAGTTTTGAGCTTTGGCTGCTTAAAATTTTTCATGTTTCGTTTGTGTAGTGTTTATACTTTATACAAGGCCAAAGTTGAGAGCTTTATGCATTTTTGGTTGGGTTTTCGTGTTTTTAGTTAGAATTTGAGTATCTGAATCAAAGAACAACTCTGGGCTTTCGAGTTTCCAGCGGCGTTCGTCGGAGTTCTGATGTGAACTAGAGTTTTCTAATAATATGTTTCGAGTTCAGTGATAATGTTTTTGTATCTTATTCGAGTTGAGATATATAGTGAGAGGAGAGGTTTTTGAATGCGAAAAAATGTTGTCTGTTTCGCATGGCGCAAGAACTCGGAGCTCGTTGGAAGAAATGCTGGAAGCTCTGCAGCGAGAGACGAGGACGACGAGAAACCAAAGAACTTGCCGCCGGAGCTGCCGTGGCCAACCCCCCTATGATCTATTGTAATTTGAGTTCCAGAAACATCTAATTGGATGAAGACTTTAATCCTAAACTATTTGACTATGGTCTTGCCAAGCTCACGAATGGGGGAGGAAATACAGCAACGGAAATACAGCAACGACATGGGAATGAAGATGAAATATTAGGGGAAAGGACGCTTTTACCTCTCAATTTAACGTTCACTTAACTAGGATTTGACGAAAGAACCACAATTGAAAAGATTTTAATAGTCAGAGGGTTAAATTGTCCAAATTAAAAGTCGAGGACTAATTGTGGAAAATCACCATACTCGCGGTATCATTGCTGGAATTAACTCTTCTCAATATTATTAAAGCTAGTTTGCGTAAGATGGAATAGCAGTACGCACGTCGGGAAGAAGATGGAAGCGAAGAAAGAAGAGAAGGAGGAAGACTCTCGCTGGGGACCTCCTGCGGGCCTCTACGACGACTTCAGCTTCGTGATCTCTCTTGTCGGTCATGGGAACACTCTCGTTGCGGATCTCGGGTGAGAAAATCTTGTCGGAGAGCCCATCGGAGCGGAAAACCATCCAGGCGGAAGGTTTCCTGTCGTCGTTTTTGCGGCGCTTCTCCTCTGGCGACGGTGAATTCTTCCGATGGTGGGACACTGGGACCCATTCGCAGGAACCGGCAGTGGGTTATTGCAAATGGTGGGGGGTTACGCAGAGGACTTCTTTGATCGTCTCCTCTTCCGGCAACGGGTGGTGGGGTGGAGTTTTCCGCACAGAATTCTGCGATGGTTCTTTGGTTGTGGAGCTAACGCAACAGTTACCCATTTGTAAACAGACTGCGGAGGAATGAAGGTGGTGGCGGTGGAGAGATGGAGGAGGGAATTAGGGAAATATATGACATGTGCGTACTTCTATTCCATCTTCCATACACAAACTAGCTTTAATATGGAGAAATAAGAATACCCAGCGAATTTTGCCCTTTTGAAAACTTAAATTGACCGTTTTGCCCTCACTTATAAATAATTTAAAATGAACTACATTTTTTCGGCGAAAATTGACCAGTGATTTGTTCGAAAGGACCAAATGCGTTAAAAATTGCATAGTCAAAGGACTAAATTGTTAGTTTTTAAAGTCGAGTACTGAAATTAACAAGACCCATATAGGCATAGGACTAAAAATGAAACTTTCTCCGTTTTTAAATTAGATGCATGACTATTCAATTTGTATCACATTTAGTCCCTTCGTTAAATTTTCTGGTAAAATTTTCGGCCAAGTCATTAGTGACCAGCTAATTTATTTAATTTTTATTTTAAAAATTATGTTACTAATTTTTAAATTAAAAAACTTTTTTAAAAAAATGTCGGCCACCTCCCACCCTCCTCCTTCGTCTCCAGCGGAGACGAAGGAGGAGGGGGGTGGCCGACGTTCTCTTCACCCTTTCCTCCGGGTGAAGCTCTCATACTGATGGTTCGGCCTTGGGAGGCCGAATCTGGAGCCAGGCAGAACAGCATGAGCCAATGGTTCTGACTGCTGTGAAGATTAAATTCATCCGTTACGAAATTAATCTTGCATTAATTTCAATTTTTGAATTCTGAATTTAATTTGCAGGTAGTGGCCTGCTATTTCAGCTGTTGCAAACTGATTTTTATATCAATTTAAATGCCAAAATAAATGTTATTTCTATAAATAACCCTATATAAGAACTAGGAGAGCAACAAAATTTTTACTACAACCGTTCTTCTACGTTTTCAGCTCCAAAACACTATGCTTCTACTCCACTTAGCCTATTGTGTTCTAAGCCTTGCTTTAGTTTGCCGGGTTCAAAGTTTGGGTGCTCAAACGATTGAACCGTAGTACGTTTTATCATGGGAAACCTGGGGCTATAACGCTCACATCACTTGTGGGAGGTAACAAATAAGGTTTTAAGGAAAGATCTTTCCTCGGTATCCTTTCGTTCTTCCTACCACATCCGATCATCTTTCCCAGTTTTTCCATAAAATAATAATCCTTATTTTGTAGAATTATTATTAGGTTTTTCCACCAAATATCCAACAATGCCTCGTGTTTTTCTTGGACAATAGCCTTATTTGTGACCTTTTTGAAGTTGAAAAACTTGGAAGGATCTAGGGATGATTTCATGCTTTTTTGAAAAATGCAAGAACTTGAGAGAGAAAATTTTGGAGAAGAGATGAGGATTTGAAAACTAAAAATGAATTTGATTAAAAGTAAAGGAGAGAGAAATGAGAAATTAACATTATGGAAAAATGTGAAAACCCTGAGCTAGGAAGTGATGTCAGTTGACGTTGGTCACGTTTGATTGACCCACGTTTCAAGAATTAAATGCAGATGCCAGTTAAAAGGATAATAGATAAGATAATATATAGATAAGATAATAGAGTATTAAACTTTAAAAAAAAAAAAAAGATATAAATGCTCTTTGTAAGAAAGATAAAGGGACTTAAATTAGGTGAACCATATTCATAACTAGTTTTGGGATATGGTGCACATACCAAGTTCAGAATTTAAAACATTAAACCCGGTTGCATACAAGGGTTTAGTGAAGATGTCCGCCAATTACTTTTCAGTTGGAATGTAGTGCATCTTTATTTCACCACTTTCAACTAGCTCTCAGATGAAATGATGACGTATATAGATATGTTTGGTTCTAGAATGTTGAGCAGGATTTTTAGCAATGTTGATAGCACTAGTATTATCACAATGGAGATCCATAGTCTTGCACTTAAATCCATAGTCGTTCAACATCTGTTTCATTCAAAGCAATTGGGTGCAGCAAATTCTAGTGACTATGTATTCAACCTCGATAAGTTGTTGATAAGGAGATTGATTTTTTTTTTTTACTAAACTATGAGACTAAATTCTTCCCAATGCAAAAACCTCCTCCATAAGTTTTTTTTTTTTTTTTTTTTTTTTTTTGGCGGTGTTTAACATTTCCCGCCCATTTCGGCATCACTATATCCTATTAGTTCAGAACCTGTTTCTTTGTCGTACCGAATTCCATGATCAACAGTTCCCTTGATATATTTGATTATTCTCTTAACTGCATGGAGATGAGATTCTCTTGGATATGCTTGGAACCATGTATAAAGACCAACACTGTACATGATATTCGGTCTACTTGCAGTCAAATAGAGTAGACTGCCTATCATGATTCTATAATTTTTAGCATCCACTGATTTTGAGGCGTTGTCCTTAGATAGTTTGGTTGTGGTAGACAAAGGTGTACGAGCTTCTTTGGTTGAGTCCAAGCTAAATCTTTTTAACAAGTTTTTGGCATACTCTTCCTGAGATATAAACAATCCTAATTGGAGTTGCTTTATTTGGAGTCCAAGAAAACAAGTTAATTCTCCAATCATACTCATTTTGAATTGTACTCCTGTTACATAACTTCTATGAACTATTCCCGGGCTAGTTCGAGATGTAGATCCGAAGATGATATCAACCACGTAGACTTGTGTCACAATAATATGCTTCCTTGAAACTTAACGAGCAATGTTTTGTCTGCCCCCTCGCTAATAGCCATTGTTGAGGATATATCAAGTCAGTCTCTCATAGCATGCTCGAGGTGCTTGCTTGAGTGCATAGAGAGCTTTCTTTAATTTGAAGATGTAGTCTGAGTGCTGTTGATCCTCAAAGCATTTTGGCTGCACTACATAAATGTCTTCGTGCAGGAAGCCATTCAGAAAGGCTATTTTGATATCCATTTGATGGAGTTCAAATTTTAGAATGCAAAACACTGCCCGTAGAAGTCGGATTGATTCTAGTCTTGCTACCGGAGTGAACGTCTCATCATAGTCCACACCTTCAATTTGAGAGTATCCTTGTGCGACTAGTCTTACTTTGTTTCAGGCAACATTTCCATGCTCATCTGTTTTGTTTCTGAAAATCCATTTTGTGCCCACAACATTAACATTTGAAGAACAAGGAACTAGATCCCATACCTCATTCCATTCGAACTGCGCCAGTATGTCCGACATTGCCCTACTCTAGTGTTCATCTGTGATAGTTTCTTTGTAGTTCTTTGGCTCAATGAGGGATGTATAACATGGATAGCTAGCTGATTCAACAAGATTGCTCCTGAACATTCCGGCCTCTGGTTCGGACTCCAGTTGTTAATAAAATGATTATTACAAAAATATTTTACGAAGACACTTTTTGCCCCTCTATATTGTTAAAGTTTTATTGAACAAAACAATTGTTCAACATTTTGTTCAGTCTATGTATTAAGTAGTTAGAACTCCGAACTAGAGTTTGTAATAGTAGGAAATAGTTCAATTCTCAAACTTGAAGACTAAAGACTGAACTAACTCAAGATTGTTCAATGAGTAGTTCAAGACAGTTACAACCATAGAATAATTTACGGGGATCATCTATATTAAGGCCATCTTATTCTTCTTCAACCGTATGGACAAATTTACAAAGAGAATTGATACACTTAGAGATCGATTTGAGCTAAACATGGGACTTGATTGTTTTCGTTAGAGCTAACTAGAAATCATATCAAGTCAATCATATCAATCTTTATTGATTATTGGCAGATAATCCAAATGGAATTGACAGGAGTAAAACCAAGTTGCAATTGAGGGTAGTCATGCCCACGGTTCGGTTCCGGTTGCGGAATCAACCGAACCGGAACCGAACCTTGTATAAATGTTCCACATGTGGTTCTGGTTCGAACCCGACTTTTATTTTTTATTTATTATTTTTTTAAAATTTTTATTTTGTATTTTTAAAATTGTCCAAACTCAACAATTAAATTTTTTTTTGAAAATTTTTCATTCTAAAATGTTTAAAAAATAGTTATATGAAATATTTAAACTTCAAAGTTAAACTATATAACAAAAAATTGTTATCGTTGAACTTTAAAATGTTATTTAAAGTTTAAACTTTAACCAAACAATAAATAATAATTAAATTTTTTTTCTTCCGATTATAATAAAACTTTTTTTTCTGTTAATCAAATATTAAAAAAAAAATGTTATCGTTGAACTTTAAAATGTTATTTAAAGTTTTACACTTTAATCAAATAATAAATTTTCTTCCGGTTTGGAACCATAATTGGCGATTCTGGTTCCAAATGTCATAGATCCGGAACCGTCTGTTCCGGTTCCAACAGTGCACGGTCTGTTTGAACTGGACGGTTCAAACCGAACCGTGGTAATCCCTAATTGAGGAGAGCCTCAATTTTGAAGATAGCATATCGCAAGCCAGTTGACTAAAGAAAGAACTCTTCAACCTAGCTAAGTCCTTAGCATCTTCGATTGACTTCTTTGTGCTCTTCTTGTTGATTCGGTAAATCTCTTTTCTGAAGTTAATGGATGAATTGGGCAGTCTTTAACATGGGATGCCCCCCTCCCCCAGATGTAGGAGTATGCGTACTGAGTTACCAAATCTTGTTCCTTATTTAATGCTTTCATTTGGTTACCTATTTGTTAATTATGCAAATTGCTTTAATATGATAGTTCTGGAACTAGTTCAGTGATTGTTCGATTAGGAAGCGTTAAGCACTCAACTGAGTTGGTACTTTTTGGTTTAACTAACACTTAAGGGGGTGTATTCAATCATGACTTTCATAGAGTTTTAAAGACTTTTATGAACTTTAAAAGTTTGGGGGTATTCAATTCAAACTTTTAGAGAGTCTTTTAACAGTCAGCTGGTATCCAATCAAGATTTTTAAAGAGTCTTTAAATGTTGTGTGGTATTCGATTAAGAGTTTTAGAGAGTCTTTAAAAGTCATGTGATATTCAAAAGTTATGAACTTTTGTAGACTTTTTAATTTTAAGACTTTTGTAGACTTTTTCTTATCAAATATAAATAGTTGAAATCCACCCATCAACCTCAAGATTTCAAAACTTTCTTTCTAACAACTTTGAATGTTTTCTCTCTCTATTTAAACTCTATTTTTTCTTCCTATTTAAACTTTATAAATCTATCTACATTTAATAAAATTATTTTTTTCTTCATTATCCTATATTTTCCTCATACCTAAACTCTACCAATTTTTCTCTCTCCTAAATTTTACCATCTTCCTCTAAAAATTCAAAATAATATTATGGGAAAATGACACTTTTTCCCCCTGTGTTGTTTACTAATAGCACATTTCCCCCCTGTGTTATTTATGTAACCACTTTATCCCCCTCAATTATTTTTGAAGTGGCTATTTCCCCCCCTCTCCGTTAAATAAGTGTAGGGATGTTAAATATGAGGATAAAAATGGCATTTCACTTATTATTATTATTATTATTATTATTATTATTATTATTATTATTATTATTATTATTATTATTATTATTATTATTATTATTATTATTATTATTATTATTATTATTATTATTATTATTAGTAATTTAGTAATGAATTTGGTTTGCAATATAACTGTGCATTTTAAGCGTGGAGTACTACAGTATATTAGGGCGTTGTGTGGGACTTATTATTATTATTATTATTATTATTATTATTATTATTATTATTATTATTATTATTATTATTATTATTAGTAATGAATTTGGTTTGCAATATAACTGTGCATTTTAGGCGTGGAGTACTGCAGTATATTAGGGGTGTTGGGTGGGGTCATTCATTAATAATAATAATAATAATAATAATAATAATAATAATAATAATAATAATAATAATAATAATAATAATAATAATAATAATAAGTGAAATGTCATTTTTACCCTCATATTTAACAACCCTAACACTTACTTAACGGAGAGGGGGGAAAATAGCCACTTCAAAAATAATTGAGGGGGATAAAGTGGTTACATAAACAACACAGGGGGAAAATGTGCTATTAGTAAACAACACAGGAGGAAAAAGTGTCATTTTCCCTAATATTATTTTTACTTCATTATTGCTTGTTTATATTGATTTTTATTTTTTTTTCTATGATTTTTTTTTATTCCTAATAACTTTCTCTAATTCTCCCTAAATACATGAACAAAGTAAAATTTTTCATCATCAAATTTTAGTATATGTTTCATAATATTCATATAAATACTTATATATTTTGATTTTATTCTTTTTATATTTATATTCGTAATATATATTTTTTCTTCGCAGTCTCTTATTGCAAATAATAGTTCTTTGCGTGATGTCTAGCAATATATCAAGTATATATATATATATATATATATATATATATTAGATTTTTATTTTATTTTATTTTATGCAACTTGTAATTATATTTATTTGATCAATTCTTTTATTATAAATTTTATTATTCAATATTGTTATGAATTTCTAATGAATTTCTTTTATGTCTATACTATGGATAAAAATAATAATGTTGAGAATGTTGATGTGGGTGAAGAACTATATAATAAGAAAATTTTATGATATATTATAAATATTTTGTAAGAAAATTATATAAATTATAAGAATCAAAATCATTGAAAGTTTGTAAGGATGTATTCAATTTAGAATTTCAATGACTTTTTTAGACTTTTTAAAATAAAAAGTTGATAAAAGTCTATGAATGTTTTTTATATAGACTTTTATAGAATCTTATAAAGTTTTAAAAACTTTTGAATGACTCTATGAAAGTCAATCAAAGTTTATTAAAATCTCTCAATTTAAAAGTCTTTAAAACTCTACAAAAGTCATGATTGAATACACCCCCCTTAGATCATTCGTAAGTAATCAGACTCTTAGCTAATTGCCACGAATTTCAGGTATCAGAATAGGTTTCAAGAATCATCTTCTTGACTTCTTTCTTGCCCTAAGTGCTTTTGAAAACTGTAAATACTCTGCCACTTTGTGTTTGTATCTTTGTTTTGTTCGTTCTCTTTGTTATTTGGTTTACAGATCTTAATATGAAAGGGAAAATAGACCTCCTCAACTTGTGGGATCAAACTACGCCTATTGGAAAACTCGTACGAATGTGTACCTAAAGTGTAACACCCCGTGTTACGGACTCTAATCCCGAATTAATTATTTAATTAATTCCGTTAATAATAATTAAAAATGATTTAATTTGGTTAGGATTCCCTTTAATTAATTAATATGGTCTACCATGGACCGTGGATCCTTGTTTATAATAAGGACTTTAAGTCTATTAGGAATAAAGAAAGTGGGCCTTTACTACTCAGATTCTAATTAGGAATCCTAGACCTATATACCTGTTAGGAATAGAAAATAGTTCTTTACTATTCAGACTCTGATTAGGATTCATAACTCTATAAATAGGGGATTAGAAGGCAACTAAAACCCTCACCACCCATAGTTGTATTACACGAAATTATTCCCCGAAAATTCCCCCACCACCAAGCCTAGGGAGATCAGCTGGAGGGAAGTCTTAGGGAAGAACCTTAATAGCCAAGGGAGGATTAATTGAGGCTACAAGGTAACCCATGTCTCAACAAAACCTACTTTCCTTGCTATATCTTATCTATTGGCTCCTTTGATAATCGTATGTGTAATTTTGTGATTGAGTCTTGATAGAGCCCTTGCGTATGGTTTATATTGTGCTTATTTGACAATCTTGATGTTCTTGATATTTCGATTGATTATATGTATGATCTTGTATTTTAATTATATCTAGATCGCTAGGGTTTATATCGTGAATTTCGTATTATGATGTTCTTGGTATATTTGGGTGGGATTATGCATGATCGGTTGTTGAGTCTAGCCTAGGACTTGTATTTAGGACTTTGCATATAGATTTCTTGATGTTCTTGTGGTTCAGGATGTTCCTGAACCGTTCTATGATTAATGTGGAGTCTTGGCGTGTTTAGGAATCGTGTTAGAACGTATTCGGTGTGATTCTTGATTTAATTCCGTTAATTGAATACGTGGTGTTGTCGTTATGTGTTTGAATGTGTTTGGACATGGTTTCGGGTTCCACGAGAGATCCCGGGACTGAAAAAATACATGTGAGTCAGTGGGGGGTAGGTGGGGCAGGGGTGCCCGCCACCTACCTGCTGCCCGTGTACTGTCCCAACGGGCAGTCGGGGGTAGGCGACTGCCCGCCGGGCACCCGTTGAAACAGTGGGACGCCGCTGGTGGGTGGCTAGAGGGTGGTCCTCCACCCACCACCCACCCGCTGGAAAAGGTGTGTGGTTCGTGATGTTTTTCCCCGTTTGTTGTTTCCCCGTGTCCTGTTGTACCCCCTTTGTCGTGTATGAGTCTCGTTTGGTGTCTTGGGTATTGTTCTAGGAATTTATGTGTAATACGTGTCGTTGTTGTTGTGTCTTGATTGTTATTTGATTATGTGTTGATTGATTGAATGGTGTTGAGTATCATGGTCATTGCGCAATGGCCGGTGTGATTAATGATGATGATGATGATCAGTTGTGATTGGTGGAAATGAATTGTTGGCGGTTGGCACCACTTGTGCCCGGTCATTGTACTAAAGGTACAGGCCTAGCGGTTACTGTGCTAAAGGCACAAACCCACCTTCGACTAGCTTGCCGTTGAGCATGGGTCAGGTTATATGTGTTGCGGTGTCATGTCAGGGCTATATGCGCTGACCCCTTGATATTGGCACTAGAGGTGTGAATCATGTGAATGGCACTATGGCACCATCTTGATATGTTGGTGGTTGATAGGTGGTTTGTCGGTGGGGGCATGTAGTTGCTCGGAAGAATAAGGGGAAGCGATATAAGGGTGACCTGGAGGTATAGGTTGGAACTGATATAAGGACGGAGGGGAGCTACAAGGTTGGAACTTGGTATAAAGTTGGAAGATGAATTGTGTGCCTTGTTGATTACTTTCTAACTGTCTTGAACGCCTTTGTTGTCTCTATTTGCTATTTATATGCCTATTTATCTGTTATGTCTCGCAATGTGTTCTTAGGACACATGTTAGTCTTTATGATTATTCTATACTATTGAGTCTGTTAATGTATCTTGAGTCTTGATCTTGGATTTAAACTAGAATCTCGTAAGTATATATGTATTCCAGTTTCAAAATGAGTTTCTTATATCTACCTATATTGTTCTTAACGCGTTGGAGTGGGTTACCAGCATTATTCGCTGACGGTTGTTACACCGACTGTTTTTCAGGTGATGAGCATTAGCTATGGAGCGCGCTAGTCAGAACCTTAGACTTAGCTTAGTTAGCTCTAGCATAGTAGATGGCATGCGTGCCTTGGATTGTATTTGAATATGGATTTACGGATTAAATATGTTTGGTTAGTTTAGCTTGTGCATCTAGGTTCTCAAACCTAGGTGTGGCATAGCACCCCGACTCTTATGGATAGTTTTTATGCTCTGTTTGGGATAATTAATGATGGTTTGTGTTATTTATATAAGCTTTAATTATCCTAAAAATTAGGGGTGTTACATACAGGCTCAAGGTGTTAGGGTATGGAATTATGTTATTCAAGGATGGACACATCCCACTTGTACGAATGCATATCAAACTGTGGAAGTGGAGTCACAAGATCAGTGGACCCTAGAGGAGATCACTGACAGCGAGAACAACAACAAAGCCTTGAAGGCTTGAACACAATGATGGGAAGTCTGGATGAAAGTCAATTCACTCTTGTTGCTGGTTGTACTCAAGCCAAGGAAGCTTTGGACATTCTTGATGAGTTGTATGGAGGAGATACGTTTGTAAAGCAGTCAAAATTGCAGTAAATACACACAAAATTTGAAGAACTCAGAATGCGTGAAGAAGATAAATTGTCCAATTCAACACCGGAGTTCAAGAATTAAAAAATAAGGTTGTAGTTTTGGGTGAACCCTTTGCTCAAGATAAACTTGTTCGCAAAATCCTTCACTCACTACCATCGAGATCCAGGATGAAGGTTACTGCCATTCAAGAAAGTGTTGGTCGGGAGAAGAAGAAAGTAACAGATGACCAATCTGCAAACTTATGAAATGCAAATGTTCTTTTAAGATGATCACAATAAGAAGGGAAAGTATGTTGCATTTCTTGCCGATGGTGGTGAATATGAATCGAACCCTGAAGAAATGGTTGAGGAAACAATAACCTTGACCTCCAAGATTTTCAAGCAATTCAATTTTAGAAATTGTGGGGGTAAATTTCAGTCAACCCGGAACAATGGATCTGCAAATTCTACCTTAAGTCAAATGCAAAATCTGGAAATCAAAGAGGTAAGTTCTACCTTAGAAATGACATGTTTAGCTATTAGGCATTATGATGTGTACATATTCATGTGTGCATATTAAGCATGTGTTGTATGTAACATAGGCATATGTTATCATAATGCCTAATATGCACACGTGCGTTTTTAATCCCCAATTAATTTCATCCATAAATCTATTTTTTTTAATGGATGAAATTGGTTCTCATGGACTCATAAGGAGGTTGGTTCTCATATTATCTCTAATATACACACTGTTGCAAAAATCGGTCTAGGCGCCCGCCTAGGCGCTAGGCGTCCCTAAACCGTGGCGATTTCACCCCTAGGCGCTCGCGTAGGTGACTGGCCGTCTAGGCGCCTAATTCGGCCAACTCGACCGCCTAGGCAGCCGCCTAGCGCCTAACTCGGCAGGGTTAACTCGTCCATCTCGGTCGAGTTAGCCGAGTTAACCCGGTCGACTCGGCCTTGCTAATGTTTTTTCATTATATATATGAAAAAACAATTATATCTAACTTGATTTATTCTTACAATATTCCGTATTTTCCTTACTTTCATGTTTCTATGAATTTAATGTGCTTTATATATATATATATATATATATATATATATATATATATATATATATATATATATATATATATATATATATATATATATATATATCCACCTACACACATGCACTATTTTTTTCAGTTAGACGCATAGGCGTCCGCCTAGACCGTCTAAACGCTAGGCGCTACTCTATCGCCCGACTAGCGTAGAGTAGCGCCTAGCGTCTAGACGGTCTAGGCGGACGCCTATGCGTCTAACTGAAAAAAAATAGTGCATGTGTGTAGGTGGATATATATATATATATATATATATATATATATATATATATATATATATATATATATAAACTTTTTGCTCAAATGCGACCGCGCCTTAACGTGCGGCCAAAAATATTGTCCACATTTCAAAAATAAAAATCATTCAATTTTTATTTTTTCCATGTTGCCCCCTTAACTTTTATAAACTACTCCATATTCATTGGTGGGTCATAGTTGTAATCTACTGTCAAATCACATTTACTATGCAAAATTTCACGGAGTACTATGCACTTTACCATCATTCTTCAATTTTTAACCCCCTTAATAGTTCTTCTTCCCATTTTCAAGCTTATGATATTTTATTCCCTCTATCTCTCTGTGTTTTTTTTTTTTGAGTTGGGAGCAATGCTTCAACCCCTTTTAATTTTTCATCATTTTGTTTGTTTATCAAATCAACAAAATCCATATGGTGTTTTTTTTTTTTTGACTTACGAGCAATCCTTCATCCCCTTTCTATTATTTTCATCTTCTTTTGTTTGTTTGTTTATCAAATCAACAAAATGCATATTGCGTTGATTTATGGAGTAATTTCTTATCTTTTGCTCAAATTGATTTTTATTGCATCTATGGACATCTCCAGTCATGGCTTTGATTCTTCATATCTATAGATATCTCGAGTCTTTGTTCATCCATATCTTCTTATTGTATAGGAGAATACAAAGGCAGTAGGGATTTTTAGAAGTTCAATTTAGTTTGTGTTATTGTATACAAGGTAGTAGTCCATATTTTTTTTTATAACTAATGAGTGTGTATGAAGAATATTAGACGAAGAACAAAGCTGTTTGATAAAGAGAGATGAAGAAATTGGTTCATATGGGATGAAAAAAATGTAGAATAGTCAGAGTACATAAAAGGTAAAAATGTAAAGGGAGTTAACTTTTTGTTCATTGTCTTTAAGTACGTGCCAAATAAAAGTAGGACATACATTTTTTGAACGGATGGAGTACTATATATGAAGGTAAGCAAGGAATTGGTTTTACAAGGGTACTGTCCTGATGTCTATCACACTGTTGAAAAGTTGCATTTAGCAACTAAGAGCTAAACACACACGTGCGCACACACATAGCAATTTCTTATGCCTATCCCACTAGCCTACAAGATTCTTAACACGTGTAAGAACGCATTAAGTGATTTGTGAATTCTATCTAAAGTTCCCAATTGGCATAATGAATGAAAGACATGCTTCATTAGGTATTCTCTTGTGAAATTATATCTTTAGAGCAAAAACATGAAATATGTGTATCAATTACAAAGTAAATTATACCCATTTCAACTAGTCAAAAAATCCACAACACAAATGCAATCAATAAGACAAATTTGTTGCTTTTTTTTTTTTTTTTTTTTTTTTTTGTGGGGTTAACCCCTTCCATACTGGAAAGGATTAAGACAAACAGAGCAAATTACCAAACTCTAAACGACGAAGCTCCAAAAGCGTCCGCAGAAAGAAGCTGATCCATACTATCCGGGGGATCCTCTAAAATAGTCGTGCCCCAATCGCCTTGTTGCCCGAGGTTAGCTCTAATAAGACAAATTTGTTGCTAATACTAGACAATTATATTCCAATTCTGCATTGAAGAAGCTCAATACACATGACAAACCATTAATAACGTCCAAAATAATATTCGGTAATTGAGATAGAAACATTAACAACATTTAGTACTTGTAAAGCCTAACCCTAGGTCAAATCAAAGAGGGCCAATTATGAATAACAATTTTTTAAGTACTTGTGAATTTGGTCACCGCCTTGGTTCCCTCAGAAATGGCATGTTTAGCTAATTCGCCAGGCAATACAAGCTTGGCAGCGCTCTGAATCTCCCGTGAAGTGATCGTTGGCTTCTTATTATAGTGGGCAAGCTTGGTAGCCTCTTGTGCCAATTTCTCAAAGATGTCATTGATGAAGCTATTCATGATCCCCATGGCCTTACTAGAGATCCCAAGGTCAGGGTGGACATTCTTTAGCCCCTTGAAGATGTAGGTCTTGTAAGACTCAATGTTCTTCTTCGTCTTTTTCTTCTTCTTGTCGCCGGAAGCGGTGCCGACGTCCTTGGGAAGCTTCTTCTCACGCTTGGGCTTCTTTTCCACTATTGCCTTCTTGCCTACGATGGTATTCTTTTCCTCTGTCGATTTCTTCTCAATTGGCTTCTTGTTTGTTTTTTTCAGTGCCATTGTATCAAGATTTCTACAGAAAAATCTAGGGTTTGATGAGAAGAAGAAAATGGGATGTTAGGTTATGGCGAAATGGTGAGTTTTGATGAGAGGTTTATACAGAAGGTGATGATGAGACCTAATTGGCTTTGTAAGGTATGCACGGATTGATGAGGTGGAAGGATATGGAGTGTTTGATGATGATTTTGAATGCAATGGTAAATTAACACTGGAGATTAACTCCTTAAAGTTGGATTTGTGTTTTTCAGTTTTCGGGTATGGATGGAGGGAGTTTTTAGAGATTTCAATTTGGCGCCTTTAGTTTTGAATTTGGCGCCTAAGACAACTGGGCCGAGCTTCTAGCCCATGGAAATAATAATATTTAGGGGGTCCATCGTGATTTGTGGTCGGCGCCAATAATTATATCGTGAATCATGGTCTACATTATAGGATAGACTACTAACATAAATATTTATTTTTGGTATACTTAAAATTTTACTTTTAGTATGCTATAGGTTCGTTTTTATTATACTATATAGGTTCATTTTTAGTATAATATCTAAAAATAAATATTTGGTAAACTAAATAATGAATATTTGTCAGTAGTTTGCTTTTCAGTATGGACCAATGTCCACAAAATAATTTGTTGTGAAATAAAGAATAGCCACCGAAAACAAAAGCTGACGGATATCTCACAAAGAGATTATTTTTATTGTATACTAGTATTTGCACCCGTGCGATGCACGGAATGTACTTGTTATAATATATGAATTATAATTTCCTTCATATTCGATAGTGTAAATTTTAACGTTGACTTAAGGTTTGTATGAATGTTTCGGAATTGAATTAATTGGTCTCATTATCTTTATGTATAGTAATTTAGCTATAGAAATTGTTGTAACGGAATATATACGTAATATGTGGATATGTAACAATTTTGTTATATTGGTGCAAGAAGAATACATAATATAAATGTTTTGAATTACACATTGTTGAAAACCTCTATGTAGACGACATTAGTAGTAGTAACAAAAGTTTGTCCATCCTCGTCTAGATCTAAAACCTTAAGGCCATCAGGATGAGTGACTCGGGAAAAAGCCACATACAATTGATCATGATTAAAGACTGATTTTTTCAACAATAAGCGAACGTGAGTTAGTGTTTGACCCTGGATTTGTTGATAGTCTTACGCTGTAACTTGAATGACAATCTCGTATCAGAAGGGGTGAGAGACATTCGTGGTTTAAGAACTTTGTTTCCTTGTTGTGTTCCATTAACTATTCTTGCTTCGACAATATGATCCGCCAATCTTGTAACGATGAGGCGCGTATCGTTACAAATACCAAGAGAGTGGTCTATGTTCCACAGTAACATAACATGTGCACCAACCTTTATTGTCAATGAATGATTAGGAAGTCCAGACAATCTCAAGCTATTTGAAAATTCAGGAGTGTGTACTTGTGAGAGATTATCACCATCTGATTCTGCCTTACACAAAAGGTCACAACTTAAATACGTCCGACCTTCTGCAGTGTTCATGTCACACATATACTGATTAATTTGATCAACATCTAAAGTCAGTGAGAGGATCGATCGTCCTTCTAGGTGCGGCTCTTTTAACATTCTATACTTCGCGGTTGGGAAGATGCTTTCAACTATAGTTGCAATTAGATCAGGTCCACACTTCAACCTAAACCTTGGTGGAATATCGATCTCAAACAAACCATTGTTTACAAACCCTGTAATCTCATCTCCGATGTCTGCAATCCATCTTGAGAACCAATCAACCGTCTGTCTATCTTCGTTTAAAGCTAAGCTCTGTAGTCTCAGGTTCTTCATGAGTCTCAATACCTTGCAATCAACCATTGGTCTCGTTGCTTTTGGAATAACTGGAAGAATCTGTCTAAAATCACCGCACAATACTACTGTTTTTCCACCAAATGTTTTTTGATCACTACCAGGTATGGTGAATCTCAATATATCCCTCATGGTTTCGTCTAAAGCCTCAAAATAGTATTTTTTGTGTCATATGTGCTTTATCCCATATTATCAATTTCCTCATGAATTATAAGTTCGCAAAGGTCACTACCTTCCGAGATATTGCAGGTAGAATCTTCATTCACTGAAACTGGTACAGCAAATCGAGAATGCGTTGTCCTACCATCCGGCAATAACAAAGATGTTATTCCACTTGAAACAACGTTTAGAACAATAAGGATCTTTTTTTTTTCCTTTTCCATTTTTCGTGAATTAATGATCTTTTTTTTTTAATTTTCCTTATTATTATTAGTATTATTAATTAGAACGGAGTAACGTTTTTTCTTTTCTGTTCTTTGGGCGGGAATGTAAGGAAGGATCATTTTGTTTTTAATAAGAGTATATATAGTCTATATAAATTTTATATATATATATATATATATATATATATATATATATATATATATATATATATATATATATATATATATATATATATATATCTCTTAATAATAAAACATCAATTACATTATATGGTTTTACATAAAATAGAAAAACATGTTACAATATATAGACTTGTAAATAGTAAGATATGCTAAAATAAAAATTACCTAATTAAAAAAATGATTTTCTTTCATGCCTCAACACAATCACATATTATTTCCATCTATAATCAAAACCATATTCACCTTTTTTTGTGAATACTATCACCTTCATTTTCCTAATCATCCATTTTAATTTGTAGGAAATTAGGATACTACTTCAAACTGGAAACTACATACGAAGATTTTATTTTTAGTATACATTATTATTATTATTATTATTATTATTATTATTATTATTATTATTATTATTATTATTATTAAGTTAATTCGAGATCCTTATTATTATTAATTTGTAATTTTTGATAGGATTTTCCTTGTTTACTTGTATTCTTATTATGGCCTCCCATTTTTATTGGCATAATCTTGCCTTTTCTTTTCCATTTTCAATAAATTGGGATGTTCTTTTATTTTCTTATTTTACTGCTAACTTTTTTACTGATTATTATTAGTATTAATTTATCAGTCAATTCGTTTCCTTTTATATTTTTAGTGAATTACAGATTCTTTTTTATTTTCTTATTTTACTGCTAACTTTTTTACTGATTATTATTAGTATTAATTAATCAGTGAATTTTATTTCCTTTTTATTTTTCGTGATTTAAGGATTTTTTTTTCATATTTTACTGCTAAATTTTTTTTACTGATTATTATTAGTATTATTAATTATTAATTAGTAACTTTTTTCCTTTTCTATTCATTGGGCGGGAGTGCAAGGAAGGGGACTTTTGTTATTAATAAGAGTATAGATAGATTATAGAAATTTTATAAATATATATCTTAATAATAAAAATTCAATTACATTATATGGTTTTTACATAAAATAGAAAAACATGTTACAGTATATAGACTTTATATTAAATAGTAAGATATGCTAAAATAAAAATTACCTAATTAAAACAAAATGATTTTCTTTCATGCCTCAACACAATCACATATTATTTTCATCTATAATAAAATCCATATTCACCTTCTTCTTCTTTTTTAATACTATCATCTTCATTTTCCTAATCATCCATTTTAATTTTTGGAAAATCAGGATACCACATCAAACTGGAAACTACATAGGAGGATTTTATATTGGGAAAATGGCACTTTTTCCCCCTGAGTTATATACCTATAGTATTTTTTCCCTCTAAATTATTGAAGTGTCTGTTTTTCCCCCTAGAATATTAAATGGACATATTTACCCTTAAACTAAATATTTAATTTATTTTTTTCTCCAATAAATTATGACCATAATTTGGTTCAAACCAAACAAACACTATAGCAACCAAACCGAAATATTACAATTACAATTTAGAATCGAAATTCGATATTTAGAGTTTATTAAAATCGTGAACCGGAACGGACGGTTTATGTTCCGAACTGAAAAAATAAAATACAATTATTGTTGAATTTAGACTATTTTAAAATAAATACAGTTCAAAATCGCAAATCGGATCCGGAACCGCCGGTTCACGGTTCAAGATTCAATTTTTTTGATACATAATTTTAATAAATTGACATTTAAATATTGAGTTCTAGATCTGAATTATAACCGGAAACTATTAATTCGATTGCTTTAGTATCTAGTTCAATTCAAACCGAACCGTGGTCATCCCTACGTATACGCAATAATTTGTTGGAGTAATAAAATAAATAAAATATTTACTTTAAGGGTATAAATGTCAATTTAATATATCAGGGGGGAAAAAAGCACCACTTTTAGAATAATTGAGGGGACTAATGTGCTTACCTAAATAATTGAGGGGGGAAAAGTGCTATAAGTATATAACTCAGGGATAAAAAGTGTCATTTTCCCTTTTATATTTATTAGGAATAAGGGTCAAATAGGCCATCGAACTGCACACGATAAAACAATTAGGCCATTGAACTTAAAAAACCAACAATTAGGTCCCTAAATTAATCAATTTCAAACAATTCTTCCAATTTGAAGGTTTCCAACAGGTCATCTCCCAAATTAATTATTTTTTAAAAAAAATAAATTTTAAAAATTAATTATTTATAAATTAAATTATAAAAAAAAAAAAAAAAAAAAAAAAAACTGGAATCCAGCCGGAGACGGTGGCACCATTTTTTTTTATATAATTTAAATAATTAATTTTTAAAATTTAAATTTTAAAAAATAATTAATTTGGAAGGATGACCTGTTGACCTGTTGGAAACCTTCAAATTGGAAGAATTGTTTGAAATTGATTAGTTTAGGGACCCAATTGTTGGTTTTTTAAGTTCAGTGGCCTAATTGTTTTATTGTGTGCAGTTTGATGGCCTATTTGACCCTTATTCCTATTTATTAATAGTATACACCACCACCACCACCACCACCACCACCACCACCACCACCACCACCACCACCACCACCACCACCACCACCACCACCACCACCACCACCACCACCACCACCATTATTATTATTATTAATTTAATTTCACATCCTTCTTCTTCTTCTTCTTCTTCTTCTTCTTCTTCTTCTTCTTCTTCTTCTTCTTCTTCTTATTATTATTATTATTATTATTATTATTATTATTATTATTATTATTATTAATTCCTTAAGTATCCTTTTTATTTTCTTATTTTACTTGTATTATTAGTATTAATTAATCAGTGAATTCCGTTTCCTTTTCTATTTTCATTGAATTACAGATTCTTTTTTATTTTCTTATTTTACAACTAACTTTTTACTGATTATTATTAGTATTAATTAATCAGTGGATTTCATTTTTTTCCATTTTTTGTGAATTAAGGATCTTTTTTTTTTTTTTCATATTTTACTGTTAAGTTTTTTACTAATTACTATTAGTATTATTAATTAGTAACTTTTTTCCTTTTCTATTCTTTGGGCGGGAATGCAAGAAGGGGGGATTTTGTTTTTAATAAGAATATAGATAAGACTATAGAAATTTTATAAATATATATCTTAATAATAAAAATTCAATTACATTATATGATTTTTACATAAAATAGAAAAACATGTTACAATATATAGCCTTTATAGTAAATTGTAAGATATGCTAAAATAAAAATTACCTAATTTTTTTAGAAAATGATTGTTTTTCATGCCTCAACACAATCACATATTATTTTCATCTATAATCAAATCCATATTCACCTTCATTTTTTTTTGAATACTATCATCTTCATTTTCCTAATCATCCATTTTAATTTGTCGGAAATCAGGATACCACATAAAACTGGAAACTATATAGGAGGATTTTATTTTTATTAATAGTATACATTATTATTATTATTATTATTATTATTAATTTAATTTTATATCATTATTATTATTAATTAGTAATTTTTTATAGAATTTTCTTTTTTTACTGATATCCTTATTATGGCCCTTTTTTTGGTTTGACAATCTTGCATTTCCTTTTCTATTTTCAATGAATTAATGATCTTTTTTTTATTTTCTTATTTTACTGATTATTATTAGTATTAATTAATCAGTAAATTCTGTTTCTTTTACTATTTTCAATGAATTACTGATTCTTTTTTACTTTCTTATTTTATTGCTAATTTTTTTACTAATTATTATTATATTAGTATTAATTAATCAGTGAATATCATTTTCTTTTTTATTATTCGTAAATTAAGGATCTTTTTTTTCCTATTTTACTGCTAACTTTTTACTGATTATTATTAGTTGGTGAGCTGTCGTAGGCTTCCAAATTAAAACCTTACAAACGTAGTAGCGGGAGTAAGGATCGATCCCACGAGGAGTAACTAGTTTAACTTTTGTGCTCAAATTAAAGGTAGGGGGGTTTGGAATATATCGAGAGTAAAGATAAAACAAAAGAGAATTTAAATAAACAAGAAATTTAATTGAACGAATAAAGCAGTGAAAATAATATATCGAAAACACTTATAATAGGAGACATTGGTTAGTAAAGATCCACCACCGGAATTCAACACTGATCATTGATTAATAAAGTAATTAATATGCAATTGAATATTTGTCGTGAAATTATTTCATTTCTGTTTTCCCTTAGTTGTAGGTAAATAAAGCACAAGCGGTTTAATTACCCCTAACTACTAAATAACCTAAGACAAGCGCTATAGATTTAATTTAATAGCAGCAATAGGAACTAGGAAAACCGACAAACTAAATAACACAAGCACAAGCGGTTGCATTTAATTTAGGAAAATATTCTTCCCGAGTCCAATTATCACTAAGCCGTCAATAATTAACCCAGTTGCTATTGAATATTAGAATAATTTGTAGCACAACATTATCTAATATAGCAAATAATTATATCAAGTAAATAACTAGTAGGCCTCCCTAGCAATTCAATGATGCAACTATTCAAATAACTTAGAAGAATATTTATACCCAAATGCATAAAAATTATATAATAAAAATAAATAAATAACCTTACAGCGTTATGAACTCCGGGACTTCAATTCACTAAACCAAACAAGAAATTAGCCGCGAATGGACATTGATAACAACCTTAAAGAATATTCGAGAGGGGAAGAATGAACGTTTTACAATAGGAAACTTCTACTATTTATAGCATTCTAAAAATAGGCCAAATGAATTTCAACCATCCATTTTAGCCTTACGTCCGAGTCTTCCGAGAATGTCGCCGGAATTGTTCCAAATTTGACGAAGTAGTGCGCTTCATGGTCTGTACATAAGAGAAGAAAGAATTGTAAAATATAATAATGCTTCATTCTTTGGACTTTATTTAATTAAAAGGCTCAACCTTAGTCATTAGAATATTGTTTATTTAATCAATCCAAATTTAATATCCAAATTGGACCCATTTACTACTTATAAATATAATAAATATAAACTAATCTTAATTAGCTTTTTAAGTAATTGAATACAAAATAGATTATAAATCATTATATTAAATAAAAATTAAATTAAGTTAAATAATATAAATTAATAACTATAGCGCAATTATATAATAATAATATTAATCAAATTATTAACTAAATATTATTGTAAAACACTTATTTAACTAATTAATAATTAAATTCTAAAAATGAAATAATTATTATATAATTATAAATAATTAATGCAAAATTATTATAAAGATGTACCTAAAATATGAGTGTAAAATATGCCCGTCATTAGTATTATTAATTAGTAACTTTTTTCTTCTCTATTCTTTGGGCGGGAATGCAAGGAAGGAGAATTGTTTTTTTTTTTTTAATAAGAGTATAGATAGTCTATAGAAATTATATAAATGTATATCTTAATAATAAAAATTTAATTACATTATATGATTTTTACATAATATAGAAAAACATGTTACAGTATATAGACTTTATAGTAAATAGTAAGATATGCTAAAATAAAAATTACCTAATTAAAAAAATGATTTTCTTTCATGCCTAAGCAAAATCACATATTATTTTCATCTATAATCAAATCCATATTCACCTTCATTTTTTTTTTTTTTTTGAATACTATCATCTTCATTTTCCTAATCTTCCATTTTAATTTGTAGGAAATCAGGAAACCACTTCAAAATAGAAACTAACTAGGAGTATTTTATTTTTATTAATAGTATACATTATTATATTTATTATTGTTATTATTATTATTATTATTATTATTATTATTATTTTAATTTCATATCCTTATTATTATTAATTAGTTATTTTTTATAGGATATTCCTTTTTTACTGGTATCGTTATTATGACCTTTTTTTTTGCACAATCTTGCCTTTTCTTTTTCATTTTCAATGAATTAAGGATCCTTTTTTATTTTCCTATTTTACTTATTATTATTATTATTATTAGTACTAATTAATCAGTGAATTCTATTTCCTTTTCCAGTTTCAGTGAATTGCGTATTCTTTTTTTATTTTCTTATTTTACTGCTAACTTTTTTACTGATTATTATTAGTACTAATTAATCAGTGAATTTCATTTCATTTTCCATTTTCCGTGAATTAAGGATTTTTTTTATTTTCTATTTTACTGCTAACTTTTTTACTGATTATTATTAGTATTATTATTATTATTATTCATCTATAATCAAAACCATATACACCTTTGTTTTTTTTTAATACTATCACCTTCATTTTCCTAATCGTCCATTTTTATTTATAGGAAATCGGGATACTACTTCAAACTGTAGTATGTATTATGATACGAGAGTACCATTATATTCTGCAACATTTCTTATACATTAATTACACATGGGATACTAAATAATATCTTTAATGTATGTTTTGACCTATATGTGCAATAGTGAACAAACCCAAGAGTTAGAGATAGATGAACACAAGTAAATTCAAATTCATCATCTGAAAAAAATCACTTTTCGATTCGGCAAAGCGCTTCGTTGCCTGTGAGGAGAAGAAGAGTTTGATTTCTGATAAGGAAAATGCCGACCCTTCCTTGCTGTCGGAAAATTAAGAAATCAGCTTTGTAGTCAATGTTACCAGGGTCTCCATCAACGCCCAATCCGTTGGATCCTTCGGCACTAAAAACACTTCAAGCTACAAATGCAAAATAATAATAATAATAATAATAATAATAATAATAATAATAATAATAATAATAATAATAATAATAATAATAATAATCTTGAAAACTGTAAAAAAAAAAATACTTACGTTTTCATGAGTGCAACACCAAGATATAATTCCACAGAGAGAACGGGAAGAAGAGGGAAACAGTGCAAAAGGAAAAATTATGATTTCCAAGCTTACCAATCCATTGTATTTATAGGTAGAAAATATGAGAATTATAAACTTGTATAATTTTTCAAAAAGGAAAGGTGTAATTATGTGATATTACCAATTAATAAATTTTAATTAATTTCCATTTTACATTTACTTACCAAATAAATTTTACTACAAAAATTGGGGTGCATAGAGTTTAGCCTACGAGTGCATACATTTTAATCATTAGGTGCATAACTTTGCTGCCTTAGGTGCATACTTTTGAAACTACATGTGTATAATTTTCAACTTTTATGTGCATAACAATATAACATTGAACTTAATCTGCATAACTTTGAAAACTAAATGAAGATAGAGGTGCATAACTCTAGGAAGTGCCTTAAAAAAATTCCTTCATTCTGAGCAGTTGATATAGATTAGATCAACGGCTCAGATCACACCATATTTTTCACCTGAGAGTTCATCTGCATGTGAACATTCTCATATATATATATATATATATATATATATATATATATATATATATATATATATATATATACATATACATATACATATACATATACATATACATATACATATACATATACATACATACATACATACATACATACACACACACATACATACATACACACACACACACACACACATATATATGTGTGTGTGTGTGTGTGTCTGTGTGTGTATGTATATATGTATGTATGTATGTATGTATGTATATACACACACATATATAGACACACAGACACAAACACACACAATAATTAGAAATAAATAAAAGAAAAATAGAATATAAATATTTTATTAATACAATAAGGATCTAAATCTTGCTAACTTCTTTGAATACTACTGACTCTATTACAATACAGTATTTGTTCATAACTACTTTCTCAACCTATTGAAGCACAAAGAGCCAATATCGTCTCTACTGAAGCTCAATCCCACAACTTCCCTTATAAGAGAGTAACCGGGTGTCATTGGACTATAAGGTCCTTGGCTAAGACTTGCTAACTTGATTTAACTAAGATTTTATTTAGAGTTAATACCATATGAGGTCCTCTGAGTATAGTAGTTTTGCCACGTTTAGTCCTAAACTTTCAAATTGGCCATCTATGGTCCATCGACTTTCAAATTTAACCATTTGTGGTCCAAGATAACCACCCATGGTCCTTCAAGTTTCAAAATTTAACCAGTCGTGGTCCTCTTGAAATGACCATGGTTGGTTAAAATTTAATAGTTGAAGGACCATGGGTGGTTAACTAGGACCACGAATGGTTAAATTTGAAAGTCGAAGGACCACAGATGGTCAATTTGAAAGTTTAGGACTAAACGTTGTAAAACCACTATACTCGGATGACCTCAGATGGTATTAAATCTTTTATTTATTAGTTAAGTATTGACCAAATATTCAAGATTTTATTTATTAGTTAAGTGTTGAGCAAATATTATTTTTTTTATTAAGACTATAGCTAGGCGTCGGTTGTACCTACAACAACGCCTATTGTCCCAATCTTTTATTATTAAAACTTTAGGCATCAATTTCACCACAACTACCATCAGTTCTTCCAATGTCAACCTCTATCTAACTCCACCACCTAGTAGCCTTTCCTTCACCACCATACACAACTCTCCAAGTTTAGATATGCCCTCTACCACCTCTCTCTACCCACAAGCTAAGAACACCCCACTATCATTGCTTTAAAACTTTCCCTAAGTACATGATTGACGAGAGACCAAAAACCAGAGTTTCAGGTACATATAAACAACAATCATATGTGGTGCTCTCGGTATTCATACTTCACTCTTTGGGTGTATTTGTCATTACTTTGGTGCTCTTGTTGAGAGGCTGGAGTGTGGTGGGAAAGGGCTACCTGGAAGAGGGCTACCTGCTGCTTGATAAGGTTCAAAGGAAACCGAGAAGAGTCCGGAGTGAAAGCTATCCAGAGTGAAGCCGTCCACCCATCCGGTGCCGGTCTAGCGGAGGGGGCGACCTAGAAAAGGGCTACCTGGTACTTGATAAGGTCTGGAGTGAAGCCATCCAAAGGGGGAAAGGGCTACCTGGTGCCGAGAAGAGTCCGAAGTGCGAGCCATCTAGAGTAAGCTACCGCGGACATCGGCTTCTCAAGGGAGTGCTTATGTTGCTGTGAGGGTGTTCGTGTTAATTGCCATGGTGCCTTCTTTCCCAAGGATTGTGTATAGCATTGTCCCTTCGAAGCCATCTAGCACTGTTATTCTCTAGATGCTTTTAATCTTCATTTGTAATGTAGAGTTTATGGTTTAATCCAAGCTTGGAACTTCTAGATGTTCCAGCTTGAGGGGGGGGTGTTGAAAACTAATTAGATAGGTTTATCTATAGGGTTGTGTCTGTTTATGAATATGTGTAAGTTATGGGTAGTTATTTACAGTTATGTCTTTGTGTATATATATGTACTGTGTTTCTGTATTAGAAACAGAGAATATATAATATATTATAACATCTTAGTTTTATATACATTCTCTAATTTCTTATTCTTCATACTGCTCCCGCCTAACTGGCGGGTGGTGTTATTCTCCACCCGTCAGGCCATTCCATCTTCCAAATTCAACATACCCAACTTCCATCCTTCTCTTCCAGAACAAAATAAAAATATATAGCATTTCATATTTATATTACTCTTGATATTTGAGCTGGGTAGAGTTGTCAAAACGGGCCAGCCCGGCCCATATGGGCTGGCCCGTCTCGGGTTATATTACTCTTGATATTTGAGTTGGGTAGAGCTGTCAAAACGAGCCAGCCCGGCCCATATGGGCTGGCCCGTCTCGGGTTCAACTGGAAACGGGACGGGACGGGTCGACCCGTTTTCCCACGGGTTGGGAAAAAACCCAACCCGTGTAGGACGGGCTAAACGGGCCAGCCCTTCAGCCCGTTTATTCTTGTTTTTTTTTTTTTTTTTAATTTACATGATTAAAATATTTATTATCGTATTGCTTAAGAATTGAACCCATGACCTCTAAATTAGTAATCAAGACTATTTCCAATCAACCACATTAACCATAGTAAATAAATATATGTGTGTGTGTGTGTGTGTGTGTGTGTGTGTGTGTGTGTGTGTGTGTGTGTGTGTGTGTGTGTGTGTGTGTGTGTGTGTGTGTGTGTGTGTGTGTGTGTGTGTGTGTGTGTGTGTGTGTGTGTGTGTGTGTGTGTGTGTGTGTGTGTGTGTGTGTGTGTGTGTGTGTGTGTGTGTGTGTGTGTGTGTGCGCATATAACATATACATATATAAACATATGACATATACACATATAAAATTAGATTTTAGTTTTTAATATGTAATTATAATTTATTTAATTTATATTTAATACTAATATATTTTACATGTAATATTTTTTATTTTGTAATGATAATATATACTATTAAGTTATAAAGTTTATAAAATATATAATTTATTACTTTATGTAGTTTATATTTCGGAAGAGGTTTACTTTGTACCGCCATATAGATCGGAATCCGGAGCGATAAGAACGAAAGGGTTGGTGTGGCCACAGCTACAACTACTAGCGCTTCAAAAGGCTTAGATTCTAAGGGCGCTACTGAAAGCCTTTTTTTAGGTCGTGTAATAGGGAGGTGTAAGCCTCGAAAGCCTTTGGCGAGATGGTGGTTTTTGTTGTTCCCGCGAAGCGAAGATCATTCGCTTCGCTTTTTTTTGTAGAAAGCTCGACCAGCGAGAAAAAGTGTTTGGCCGAAGCCAAAAAGAGGTTGATCCACTTCGCGGGAGTTGAGACAATGAAATTTGACTAAAATAAATAAACTTTAAATTAATATTTATATAAAGATACAATTAATTGTATTAATTAATACTTGTAATAAATGTAATATAAATCAATTATATATTTAATAATGCTTGTGAATGATGTAAATAGATATATAATTATATTAAAATGTTCAATATATGTTCTTAGCATAATTGATTTTAATAGTAATAGTTTGATAACTTAAGTAAAAGGTCAAGGGTTTAGATTTTGTTTGCAACAATGTTTTTAAATATTAATAAAATATCCAATTATACAACACATTTGGGAGTGAGGTGGGTGGGGATACGGGTTATACGGGCCGGCCCGTGTAACTCACGGGCCAACCCGTATAACCCGTATCCCCCACGGGTTACACGGGACGGGTTGGAAACGGGACGGGCTGGAAATCCTCCAACCCAGCTCGTGTAAAATACGGGTTAAACGGGCCCAACCCGACAGGTAGGGCCCGTTTTGACAGCTCTAAATACGGGGAAAGTCTTTATCTGTTGCCATGTGCGGTTTGACGAAAATGTTTTCCCTTTTGCCTCAGGTTATTCTTTGCAGGGGGAATCTCATACTTCCCCACCAGTCATCGCGTTGCCTTGGGGGTCGGGACCTGTGGTCCCCTTTGTATGGAGGACAGAACCTCCGCATGTGGTATAAGAGGTGGTTGGTAATGTGCCCAGTACGAGAAAGGATTCCATTGTACCCCGACGACGTGGTACGAGTGCAGCTCCTCAGGACCGGACTCATGTCATGCGCCTGCGTCGTATGACTCAAGGTACTGGCGAGCAGTTTTATGCGTTAGCTCCGTTCAATGACTCCGCTGACCCTACTTGTTATTCTCAGGCTATGCGACGTTCGCAGTGGCGGGATGCCATGGATCAAGAGTTCAATGTTCTCCTCCACAATCACACCTGGGGTCTAGTTCCACCTGAACCTGACATGAACGTTATTGGCTGCAAGTGGGTATTTCGTACCAAACGCAAGACCGACCGGTGTGTCGAGCGCTACAAGGCACGTTTAGTAGCCAAAGGCTTTAATCAGGTAGCTGGGGATGACTTCTTTGACACCTTTAGTCCAATGGTCAAGCCAACTACAGTCCGAATTCTACTTTCTCATGCGGTCTCCCGAGGCTGGACACTTCGGCTGTTGGATGTTCACAGTGTCTTTCTTAATGGGCATTTGGTTGAAACCGTTTACATGCGGCAGCCTCCCGGGTACTCCGATTCGGTTCATCCTGATCATGTTTGTCTTCTACAGCGGTCTTCGTACGGACTGAAGCAGGCACCTCGAACGTGATTCAAGCGCCTTCATGACTTCCTGTTGTCCACCGGGTTCTCCTCCTCCAAGACTGATGTATATTTATTTCACTACTCAGCTGGTAACTCAAAAGTCTTTCTGCTTGTCTATGTTGACGACATCATCATGATGGGTGATGATCTTACGCTTATTGATACTCTACTACACTATCTTTTGTCTACTTTCAAGATCCGAGATTTGGGCACGCCTAGTTTCTTTCTCGGGATTGAGACTCTTTGGGTCGACAACGGTCTGGTGCTTTCTCAGCGAGATACATGGGTGATCTTCTGAAGCGGGCTGGTATGACTGACTGTAAGTCTCTTGCCACTCCGGCTTCGGTGTCTCGGGCTGCGGTTCCTACGACAGATCTGTTTGATAATCCCACTCAGTACAGGCCGCCGGGGTGGGGGGTGGGGGGGGGGGGGGGCACATGATAGCTATGCAAAAGGTCAAAGGGTCGAAACTCATTAATTACATGTTTAATGAATTTATACTAAATGTCACAGGGTCGAGACTCTTTAGCTACATGTTCAATGGGATTTTTTTACATCTTAAAAAAATAAAATTTTGATTTGTGAGATTTATTTATAATTTGAAGTATAATTTTGAAATTAATTTATAACTGATCAATTTAATATTTATATTTATAAGATGTGTTATTTTGTGAGCTTCTATAATGAATTATTTAACTTGTTTGTTTAATTTATATCAAACATATTTTGTGATTCAATTATTAACAAAATTAAATGATATTTTACTTTTATGAATCATCTAGTCAATGTAATCTAGAAGTTTCTATTATGTGTTATCAATTCAAATTATTTAAAAAAAAAATTAAAATTGATCTACTTAAAAGAAAAAAAAATATAAATATCATACCATTCGGATCATTTTATCCAATTAAGTATGTTTCTTATTTTGTTATGAATATTTTATTGTGATTTGAAGTATTTTGATTTCTCGCACCCAATCAAGAAGAATTTTAGCTCTGTTTGTAAGTTTTATTTTATAATTCTTTATTAATAAACAATGTTATTGTTGGTAAGTTTATTTGATTTTAAATTGATTATTCATTTTTATAAACTATAATCATTTATTTATTAAGGAGATGCATTTATTAATTATTTTGCATTTAGGAAAGTAGCTAAGATTTTTTTTTTCATGATTATAATTGTGTATGGAGTTAATTTCATTTCTGGTCATAGATTTATATGTGTCAGTTTATTTTTAGTCATTTTTATTAGAACATCCTATTTTGGCCCTAGTATTATTGTGACATGACCAATTTTGGTCATTTATCAACAAAATCGTTAAATATAAGGATATTTTGATCTTCTTAATACAAAGTTCGTTGACCCGTTATATTTTTGTTGAAAAAAATCATAATTGAAGACCGTAATGCCCTTAAATTTAATGAAATTTCAACGATTTTTTGATAGATGACCAAAATTGGTCATGTCACAATAATAGTATAATACTATGACTAAAAGTGGATGTTCTAATAAAAAAAAGACTAAAAATAGACTACCACCTATAAATTTAGGACTAAAAATAGAATTAACTCTTGTGTATGTAATATTGTTAAAAAAATTTGTGAATTTTATTTTAAGTTATTTGATATTAGTATTTTTTTTCTTTATGTAATTTTAATTTGAGGTATAAAAATAAATGTTAACTTGAGATAGAGTCTTTTTTTTTTTTTGGGATAAAGTACAAATAAGCTACTGAACTATTTGAGAAAAAGCAATTAAGTCATCGAACTCAAATAACCCCCAAATAAGTCATTGAACCCGAAAAAAAAAAGAGCAATTAACATTTTTAACAGGTTAACTCCAAGTTTTTACTGACTGGATTGCCAAATGTTTATTTTATTTACGTTTTTTTATTATTATAATCCATCTACATAGTAATATATTTTAAAGTAATTATAATCAAAGTAGTTTTATCTTGTCTAGATCTAATTTATTTATTTATTATTATTTTTTTAAACAAAAGATCTAGTGAAAAAATAATAATAAATAAACAAATCAAATCTCGACAAGATAAAACTATTTTGATTATAATTATTTTAAAATATAATACTATCCAAGTGGATAAATATTAATAAAAAAATAATAAACGTAAATAAAATAAACATTTGGCAATCCAATCAGCAAAAACTTGGAGTTAACCTATAAAAAATGTTAATTGCTATTTTTTTTCAGGGTTCAATGGCTTATTTGCTTTTTTTTTTTTCCAGGTTCAATGGCTTATTTGAGTTCGATGGCTTAATTGTTGTTTCCCAAATAGTTAAGTGGCTTATTTGTAATTTATCTTTTTTTTTTTTTTTTACATGTCCCTGGATCTATAAAATAATAGAACTATGCATGTTTAGGGAATTAGGGTTAAATCTTTATTGAGTCTCATATCTAAATTGACTCGATTAATGGCTTTGGGAGTGAATTTATGGTATTATTAAAAAAAATATTGAAGAAGTTAAAAACTTACGGAATTTAGGAACCGACGTGAAATTATCCTTAAACGTGTCAGCAAAACTGCTCCCAGAAGCGGAAAATTTGGGCGCCAAATCAAATTCAGTCCGAGAAGCGCGAATCTCACTCCCTAATTTTCAAAATCCTCATCCGACGTCCAATAATCTTCCACCTCATCAATCCGTGCGCAGCCCCACTAACCAATCATCTTCCACCATTATCATCCCCCAATCTATATATAAATCCAAACCCCATCCGATTCAAACCCGCCAACAACCCATCCGGAATCCCTCTGATTTTCCAGTTTCTCATCTCTCTCTCGATCGATCTAGAAATCTTGTAAGATGGCTCCAAAGGCGGAGAAGAAGACTGCGGAAGAGAAGGCGGCGGCCGTAGGCGACAAGGCGGCGGCGGAGAAGAAGCCTTCCAAGGCCGGGAAGAAGCTCCCGAAGGAGGCCGGCGGCGCCGCTTCCGGCGAAAAGAAGAGGAAGAAGGCGAAGAAGAGCACCGAGACTTACAAGATCTATATCTTCAAGGTCCTGAAACAGGTCCACCCTGACATCGGGATCTCCAGCAAGGCCATGGGGATCATGAACAGCTTCATCAATGATATCTTCGAGAAGCTGGCGCAGGAGGCTTCGAGGCTCGCGCGCTACAACAAGAAGCCGACGATCACCTCCCGGGAGATCCAGACGGCGGTGCGGCTTGTGCTTCCCGGTGAACTGGCTAAGCACGCCGTCTCTGAGGGGACTAAGGCGGTGACTAAGTTTACGAGCTCTTGAAGGTTTGATTGGTCTCTTTTTTGGATGTAGAATTTTAGGGATGTGATAAACAACAGTAATTTCAGTCGTAATTTGTCTTTTGGGGTTTAGATTATAGAATCAGTTGTTGGATTTGTGTCTCTTCTCTTTTGTTGCACATGTACAATCCGAAGCATTAATGGCAAATCTTTCATTGCAAATTTCTTGAATTTTCCTTCTCAATATTGCTTTTCATTCATAAAAACATTGTTTTTGTCTTCTTGAACAGGGTGTTAAATTCCAAGAACATTACTTTTGTATTAATAGAAACCAAAATTGGGTTTTAGTTTGCTAGAAATAAGAATTTTCAAGCTGTCTTCCTAGACTAAGCAGCAGGAGAAAAGAGCCATCTTGAAAGGAATAGACTTTAAAAGTCTGTAAAATAATCAAGTTATTACTCTAAAATGGTAATTAATTATGTGAAGTAATTTTTGGACATGTTTTTCTTTCCACTGTACTGTTGCAGGGGGTAAAAGGAGTATAAATTTGTTGAAAAAAAGGTCTCCTTCCCCTACTGTTTTGTCCATTCTTTGACCATTTTGGTTGGAGATGTGGTTTTTGTCTTACAGCAGTCTACCCCCAAGAATTTGGTTGTTTCTTTCCTTTTTTTGTTCATTCTTGTTTTGTTTATGCTTTGGCTCATTGGCTGTTCTGTTTTGCTGGGGAAAATTTATCTGTGTCACAGATAGTAGTTAATTCTTGTTTTGTTTATGCTTTGGCTCATGACCTAGAGGTTGTGCAAAATTTTACAGAGCAGTAATTGCTGGAAAACTTTCTACCCAGGGCTGTGATTTCTGCTCAAAGCTGTTTCTGGAAGATCAGTGTCTCTGCTGTTCTTTTGGCTAAGTTTAGTCAGGAAGGAATTTGTTAGATAGATTATCCACAACAGTCAACTAATTTTGTCAGGATTTTTTGCCAAGTGGGAGAGGGAGGAGAAAAAGTAAAAAAAAGAGCATTAAACATTGCTGGTGCACTAGACTGACTGGCACCATTTTTATAAAAAAATTAAATTTGCAGGCCCCCCCAAAAACCCTTCTTCCAAGTTCCAAGAACATATTCTCTCTTTTACATTGTTGAAAACCAAAGGGTTATAAATTGTCTTTTTATGAATAGGTGTTTAAATTAATAGTTATGTATTTGTATATATATGTATTATGTTTCTTCTTTAGAAACATAGAATTATAGTAGAGTTAATACTCAAAATTGTCCTCGACTATAACGGTTTTTCTCAATTTTGTCCTAAATGACTTTGGTGACCTAATATTGTCCCAGACTTTTGTGTTTCGCTCAATTTAGTCCCAAACTTTTGTGTTTTTGCTCAATTTAGTCTCCCATTTGTTATTCCGTCCATTTGTTGTTAAATAAATAGACAATTCAGTAATTTTAATATTGGCATCTCTTTACTCATAGACATGTGAAGTGCGAAATCAATTTTTTTTACGAATTACTCCCAAAATCACTCTTAAACCTGCGAATATAAAATTTGATTCGTAGGTCTGGGAGTAATTCTGGGTGTAATTCGTGCAAGAAGGAAAGATTTCTCACTTCGCATGTTGAAAGTAAAGAGAGGTCAATATTGATATTATTGAATTGTCCCTTTATTTAACACCAATTTGACGGAATAACAAACGGAGGACTAAATTGAGCGAAACACAAAAGTCTGGGACAATATTAGGTCACCAAAGTCATTTAGGACGAAATTGAGAAAAACCACTATAGTCGAGGACAATTTTGGGTATTAACTCAATTATAGTAATATATTGTAAACTTTTAGTATTATATACATTTTCTCATTTATTGATTCTTCATCTTTACTTTTGTCTAACTAGCGGGTGGTTGTTATTCTCCACCTGCCAGACTTTTGAATCTTTCAAATTGAATATGGTATTAGAGCCTACTATCATAGGGTATTTTTCTTTCCATTTTATGGTGTAAATAGAAGCCCATGATTATATCTTGGGCAAATTATATCGTGCACTAGGGTGCACCATCGTGCCCTGACCCAAAATGATTCCGTTTTGTATTTGTATTTGTTTTTTGTTTTTTTGAAAATTTCGTTTTCCGTGTCTGCTGTTAACTTCTAAAAAAAATCGCATGTTTCGAATGTACATAATTGTATAATAGAAAGTACATAAATTTTTAACATAATACACGTAATTTTTTTTGAAATGATAATAAACTCTTAACTCTTAAAAAATATTTCATGTTTCGAATGTACATAATTGTATAATTGAATATACATAAACTCCATCGCGTCAACTCCCCACACAATTTAACAAAACGACGTCGTTTTGAGTCGAACCGGGACGCACAATGCATTGTGCGCCCTAGTGCACGATATAACGATTGTATATCTTGGATTTCAATGTGTCAATGGTGGTTTACTTTAAAATCTACAACTAGTCACACACGGAATCACGTTGCAACCTTGCCCAAGAAACGTTGGTGTCATTTGCCATTGTACACGCTTTCACAAATTGCTGGAACTTCGTTCGACTTTTTCATCTTTCTTCTTTAGTGATTTTGTGATCTCACATCCTACACCGTTGGATTCCTCTCCTTTTTGAGACCTTATCTGGAAAATTTCATCGTCATCCTGATCATTGTCAGCGCGTGTGTTTCTCCTATGATGTATTTTTTAATGAAAGTTTTCCAAATTGTTGTTTTGCCCTTCTTTGGACCTTTTGGTGAAGTTTGAAGGATTTTTGGGTTTGTTGCTAAACTTTTTTCAAATGTATTGTTGTATAACTGTATTTGTTTCTTTATTTTCGGTATACTATATTTATTCCCAAGGGTTTTCAAGTTTGGCATTTTTTATTTTTTAATTATTTCCAGAAGCCTTGTGTTATTCACTTATCCTATAAGGGGGCGTGAACAACAACCATGTGGTGTTCTCAATGTTCATACTTTATTTTTTTGGGTGTATTTGTCATTTCTATGGGCTCTACTACATCCCCTTTGCTATTCATGCTTTGTTTGCTCTGCCGTTCTTGATGAAAATTGTTGTTGGCAAGTCCTAGAGTGCTTATGTTGATGTGAGGCTATTCGTATTAAGCTTTGCCCTTGGTGCACTCATCTTCATTCTCAAGGGTTGTGCATAGCATTGTCCCTTCGAAGCCATTCAATTGTTTTCCTTGTATGTTTTAATCCAAGCTTGAAACTTTCAAATGTTCCAACTTGAGAAGTGTTGAAAATCAAAAGGTTATGTTTGTCTATAAGGTTGTCTTTTTTATGAATAGGTGCTTAAATTAACAATTATGTGTCTGTATGTGTGTGTGTACACTATGTTTCTTCATTAGACTCCGTAATATATTATAACCTACTCCTACAAAATTGACAAGTGATTGTTATTCTCCACTCGCTAGGCCTTTGGATCTTTCAAATTCAACACACATCACCTAAAAAGCCTTAAAAAAAAACTCTAAATTTGTCATTGTTGATGATGCTCTTAGGTTATTGTTTCTCTCTTGAAGCTGGATGAGGTTCCTGTTTTTGACAGGGATGGGGCTCTCTAAGTCTGATTTTTTGCTGCTGAGCTTTTGAACAGAAGCTTCTTTCTTTACAGACTCTCTGCAGATCAGTTTGCAGCAAAATTTCAGATTTTTAAACTGTATTATTGTTTAGGTATTATATACTTGCCCATTATAGCATGCCCATTATAGGACTGTCACTTTAGTATTTCTTGGTCACAACTCACAAGAAAGGATCTGTCTCCTTTCTAGAGTTAGAGGTGGCCTTTTACAAGGTGGTTTCTTTGATAGCAACATTCAATATCAAAGTCACTGGGCAAGGAACCATAATGCATATACGAGTTTCTAGTTCCAGTAGATCAGATTTTTAGCAAGAAAAAGCAAGTGCAACTAGCCAGTCTCTACTGGCTACTTACTACTCAGCCACCAATGTCACAGCAAGGTGATTCATCATCAACATATTTCAAAAGAGCAAGTGGGAGCCAAGGGGGGTGATGAACAAATGTTGAAATTATTTGTCAAAAGTGCAGATATCTCAGCTGTTGGATCAAATTTTGAGCTTGTGATGCACAAAAGGAACAATCTTAAACTTCAACACTAGTAGAGTTGTCAGAAACAATAATTGGGTACTTGATAGATGAGTTCAAACAAAATAATGTCCAAAGGTTATTAATGAAGGCAGATTGTGAGATCAGAGCTTCAAACACTTCTCTCCTTGCACTTGTATCTAAAGACACATCAAAAGCTGCATATTCTTAAGACTACAAAACAAGCAATAGATGATGGTCGTATAATTATTTGAGTGTATAATGCCAAGCATTATGACATCAATACGAGCGCTGAATTAAAAGGTAGACCATTTAACAGTCCAACGGAATCAAGTTTCAGGATGCTCCAGCCTTCACCAAGTCTTCCAGTGCTTTCGAAATCTGTTGCTCTGAGAAGCCTTCTAATTGGAAGCCCCTTTCAACTCCCATATCTAATTTACAAATGAAAAGATTCTATTAGTTGGAGCATCAGAAGAGAAACTTATCGCATTCTTCTTATATTTACTAAGCAATGAGGAAAGCTAAACATAAAAGGCGCTTAAACTGGGGCACAAATGTCTTGAAAACCCCTAAAACAGTTTAACATATCGAAACAAACCAGAACCTGGAAAGAAACTGCTTTTTTTATATTCTGAGGAAAACCCTGAGGTCTAAATAATATGCCCAGCCTTCTAAACCCATTAAACAGGCATATCCTATAGAACACAAATTATGCTGTGCAACCGTGTGCACCATACACGGATGCAAAAACGACGTCGTTTTGACTAAAAATGCGCGTCCCACTTAAAAAAAAAAATCCAGGTTCGATTCCCGGCAATAGCATTTTTTTGTGCATAATTTGAATTATATATCCACAAATTCATAACTATATATCCACAAACCCATAACTATATATCCACAATGAATGAATAACACTAAATCCAGAATGAATGAACTAAATATCCATAAATTCATAACTATATATCCACAAATTCATAACTATATATCCACAATAATGCTGTTAAGGGGAACCGTTTTTTTTAAATGGGACGCGCGTTTTTAGTCAAAACGGCGTCGTTTTGCAACCATGTGCACCATGCATGGTGCACACGGTTGCACAGCATAACTATTGCCTATAGAATTGCAAAATTTCAACAATTCTCTTTTAATCACACCCACACTTACACTGTTGTAAAAATCGACCTAGGTTGCCCGGGGATTTCAGGCTTAGGCGTCTTTTAGTCAGCCAGCCAACTAGCGCCCAACTCGACTAAGTCAACGGAGTTTTTTTCTTTTAATAATTTGGCTTGTTTCGCTCAACAAGCCAAATTTCCTTTCTCATTACCTATTGATTTCTGCCTAAATTAGAGGTAAAGCCATCAATAGCTTACCCTTAATCAGCACAAGTCCAAACTCCAGAGTATGAAAATGGGGTCTTTACCATCCCCAATTATCACATTAACTACCCAACCAAAATACCAGATTGTTTAAAGCCTTGAACAACCAATCTCAATCAGAAAGAACACATTGAGTACACAAAAATTGAACAAAGCAGGAAATTTTGAATAGGTAAATCAATAGCCAGGTTGAATTAGCAACATCTGAAGTCCAATTATCACGAAATACAAACTAGAAATCGAGAAATTTACCGAATCTGGCCCAAATCTGAGGCTCAATGGAGCTGGCCTCCCGGATAAGGATGGGCAATTTAGGATTATGGGTCTTGATTTGTTTGTAGTTATTCTCAATAAAAGCCCTATATTCAAAGACAAATAAGTATACAATTTACACCGTCAAAAACAGAAAGGGGAACCAGACGAAGACATTATTGATACCTCAAAGGAGCGCTGGAAGGTGAATTAGGCGAGAATAAGATCCGAATCTCCTTGAGATTTCTCGAGAGCTGTCCTGTCCACGCCATCTCTTCGCTTTCCACTGCGTAGCTCTTCGGAAATTCGGTTGGCGTCCCGTGTGAGCTAAAGACGATGAATGGGAAGGCTTGACTGTAGCATGTAGTGATGGGCTCAAATAGACTGTTGGGCTCGGATCGAGCCCATAAACCAACAAATCAGGCAATGAAAGATAAATGGAAAAGTGTGTTAAATAAGCTCTCGAACTTTACTTATAAAATCAATTAAGTCTCTAACAATTACAAAGTTATAATTAGACCCATAAATATGTTATTTTGATATATTGGAGCGCAACAATTAGTTAATGGCAATTTATATCGTGCACCACAACACATATAACAATGTGTGTCCAGACACAAAACGCGCGCATTTCAATTACTGATGTCACTCCGCCTGTCCAAATGGCCTAAGAGCACCTACATCAGTGAAGAAATGGGGGAGAATTCACTACTTTTGAGGTCAAAATGCCATGGTGGCAGAGAGAGAATCAAGAGAGAGAAGGGGTGGGGAGCATCTGCAAATGTTGGGATATTACTCTGTCCAAGAAAAAGAATTAATGATGGATGAGAGAGAACCAATAGAGAAATGACATGCTTATTTTTTATATATATATTTTTTTATAAAATCAGTTTTGATTTTTATTTCCCTCCCCTCCCACATTATTCTCTTTCTTATTCACTCTTACATTCTTCCCCTAATATCTCCAACTGATAAGGATACTCTAAACTCTATTATTTGTATTCAGTTAAAAGTTTCTGTGTATTATCTCAAACATTGATATCTGTGTTAAACTCCGGGTGAGACAGGTTGGTTTGACGATGGGTTTTGGTCTCCAACTTAGTGACCTTAATTGGCGATGCAAAAGAGAGAAACCTCCCTCCCCGCTAAGTTTTTGCAGAGATGAAGCATGTGAACGAAGGAACTGAGAGTCCACATTTACCCTCATTTTTAACGTTTATTTCACGGATAAATTAACGAAGGATCATTTTAACTTAATTTTCAATGGTTGAAGACCACATTAGGTGCAATAAAAAATCGAGTTACTAAATTAAAAAAAGATCATAGTCGAAGGACTATTTTGAAAATTAACTCGTTTTATTATTTATGATTATTGGTTTATTGTAATTTAATAATATGATGATTGGTTGATTATAGTTTAATAATATAATTATTTTTTACAGACATATAATAAAAGGCTTTAAAATTTAGGCTTATTTAGGACCTACTTTGAAGCTTTTAAAAAGGCTTCAGGCCAGGCTAAATGCAGGCTCAGGCTTGAGTCTAAAAAAAAATCTACATACAGGTCCAAGCCCAGGCCTCGGCTTTATATTTTCGTAACAGGCTCAGGCCTAATTTTCTAAAGTTCGGATCGGCCTGACCTATTTCAACCCCTAGTTATGAGTTTCTGTGTATTCAGTTAAGAGTTTTTGTGTATTTAGTTAAGAGTTCCTGTGTATTCAGTTAAGAGTTTTTGTGTATTTAGTTAAGAGTTCCTGTGTATTCAGTTAAGAGTTTCTGTGTATTTAGTTAAGAGTTTATGTGTATTCAATTAAGAATTTTTGTGTATTCAGTTAAGAGTTTTTCTGTGTATTATATATCATGTTAGGTTATGTGTATTCAGTTATGAGTTTCTGTGTATTCTATTATTAGTTTATGTGTATTCAAAACAGAAGAATTTTTTTTTTGTTTTTTTTTTTTTTGACAATGCACCAAAACGACGTCGTTTTGGGTAGGGCGAGGCGCACAATGCATTGTGCGCCCTAGTGCACGATATAACGATTGCTAGTTAATGACCTACTATTGCAGGTCACTAAACTTCCAGCGATCTTTTAACCCACTTCAATGACATTCCGATTAACTCCGGCAAATTTTCAATCAATTTTTCCAAAATTTAAAGAAAAATACGGAGAAGTAATCAAAAGTTCATATGTCAAAGAAGGCAACCATTTTGATAGTCTTCTCCGACAATTTTCACTGGAGAAGGCGACCTAGCTTTCTCACTCTTGAGAAGGCCATTGTTGTAGATGGTAATTGAAAAGTCGAACATATAATCAATTTGAAAGTTTGACTAAACATGACAAAATCAATATATTGGGAGGATCCAATATGACAATAACTCCTAGTTTTTTTTTTTTTTTTTTTTTGTAGGAATAAGGTTTAAATTAGCCACTGAACGTAACATGAAAATGTAATTAGGCCACTGAATGAAAAAAAAAAATGCAATTAAGCCACTAAACAGTCCAAATGTATGCAATTTTACCTAATACGGAGTAGCATATTACCATCAATTTTAACAGATTACTTGCTTACGTGGCAGCTGAGTTGACATTTTTAATAATTTTTAATAAATTAAAAAAATTAAAAAAAAAAAAAAAAAAAAACGACGGGTGGCCCCGTCATTTTATTTTTATTTAATTTTTTTCATTTTTTTAAATTTATTATTAAAATTTATTAAAAATTATTAAAAATGCTAACTCAACTGTCACGTAAGCAAGTAATATGTTATCCGGTGAAATTGCATACATTTGGAGGATTCAATGACCTAATTACACCTCTTTTTTTTGTTCAGTACCTTAATTCATTTTCACATTCAGTTGCTAATTTCACCTTATGTTTTTTTTTTTAATAAATAAAAAGGAGCTTAGCAGTTAGCAGTGACGCAGGAAGTCAAAGGGACTAAGTAGTAATTTACGGTGTGGTATCCCTTTTGAGTTTGACACAGACGCTGTTCTCACTTCGCTCTGGAGCTCAAACATCACTACACCAGCACAGGTAGGTAGTTTGCCCTTTTTCTCTTTTCGTATTACTCCTATAATATGATTCCAACGATTACTCTTCTCCTTTCTTGCGTTATCTGTTCATAACCTGGCACTATTAAATTCTAGATTCTGGATTGTTATTTTACAAGATGAGTTGGGAATTTTCTAGGTTTTTTTTTTTTTTTTTTTTTTCTAATTTAAAAAATGCCTCTTGGTCTGGTTAAAAAGAAGAAAGAAAACTGGAAAAAATCTCCCCCAATTAGTTTGATTCTGATATTTACACATTTGCAGATTTCCTCTTCATTGTACCACTCATAAATATTTGGTTTTCATTTAATATATAAGGCGATGGCTGATATTGATGCATATGAATTGATTAGCAAGTACAGTGAATGATTCCAGAACCTAAAGTCGGAAATTATTTGGATATGTGACCTATTTTTTGGAAACTGGTGCCAAGAAAGCATGCGTGTAATGTGTTTGATTTATGTGCTTATTTCAGTTGCTTGTTACATTGCATTTGCATTTGTAATTGGTGGGTTAGGGTTTCCTCACACGAACATACATATATTGAATGAGTAAAAATTATGATTTTGCCATTTAGTCATGCATCAATCAATCTGTCTTGCTCAGTATCTTTAGGTGTCTGGTTCAGTGGTTCTCTGGATTTACAGTTTCTTCTTGATGACTTCAAAACTTCTTATACATAATGGCTTGCTTCAAGATTAATTCATAGTGTTTCCCCTTGTTGAATATACTTTTACATATATGTTTTTTGTTGTCATTTCCATTAATATGAAAGAAGTCTTTGAGAGTATTACTTTACATGATTTTCTCGAAACAATGGATCAAAAGAAGACAAACAGAAAAGGGCACCTTTTTGGCTTTTTCTGTTCTAGTAAAAAAATTAGGATAATATACTAATATACTAATACTAATTCTTAGAAGGCACACAGTAGTGACAGTATTATATTCTGGATATGAATAATATAGTGTGTCACCATCTCAGCTTGAAATCTTGCACTGGAATTCCTCCATCACCCAATTGATGTGCAGGTAGTCTCCTTACTTTACCGCTTGTACTAGGAAACTCTGTCATGCCCTTCACTTTAATTAGAAAACACAAGCATGAAGGATGATGTGTTGCTCGGTTGGCCTTCTTTTATTTTTATTTTTATTTTTTTCTTCCTATTATTGTTACATTCCTGGGCAACGATGGTTGTGTCAATGATACCTCTGCACAACATGGTGGATGGTTCGCATGGAGCTGGTTTCCAAACTTCCTTCACCATTCATTTTTGTCTTGTGGCAACCGTCAGATGCCAGTGTAGACCTCTGCCATTGAGCAAGGTGATGACCTTCCATGTAAACTAGTAATTATAGGTAGCTGCAACTCTTGTTGTGCTTGCTGGCTTTATACCTTCATTCTCACCCTTTCTCTCCCTATTTTTTATGAATTCAGATGTTATCATCTCAACATGGGAGCCTCAAACGTGTCCATCCATCACCCCATTGCAATCCACATGGCTCCATATATTATCTCTCTCTCTCTCTCTCTCTCTCTCTCTCTCTCTCTCTCTCTCTCTCTCTCTATATATATATATATATATATATATATTGAGATGCCATCATCTTAACATCGAAGCTTACACAAATGTCTCTATGTAATCCAATTGCAATGCCTGTGACTTCACGTTGTGTAACCATAACCCATGGCCACATATTGAGTATGAAGTCAATAGCAAATATAATAGAAGATAGATAGAGCACTTAACTTTTGTCGCATGATAACACTCAAGCGGCAGAACATGAACTTCTGCCTCAACTGTGCCATCTCATCAAGAAAAGATGATGCTTTGTTTTTAACAGATAAAGGGATTTATTTATAAAATAAAATAAAACACAGGTAAAGGGGACATGACTTTTGTATCAGATTCCCAAATATGGTGGTTTGCATAATGAAAAAGTAAGAAAGTAATGTGAAAAGGAGAGTGATTTGTTAGGACTTAGGAATTTATATAATAAATGAATGTTTGAGACTTTGAGGTATCTAGCATGCTACGTAAACTTGAGTGATATTTTTGGGTGTTAAAATATCATTTTACGTTTAGTTATATTAAAATCCTTGGTCAGGTGAGTAAGTTAGCTACTTTTATGTTAGTTGAAGAGTCTACTGGTAGTAACCAGAGGAGTTACAGTTGGTTTACTGATTTGGGAGTCTACTGGTTGTAACCAGTTGAGTTTCAGTAAATTCGATAGAGACACGAATATGACTAGTAGAGTCAAGAAACCAGTAGAGGTGAAAAGAAGTAGAATTGCAAGTAGAACATATGAGATACTAGGAAAGACCTGGTTCTCGCCGTGGTGAGGAGTGGCAGAACAGTCATTGAGATACATCAGGTTCTTGCTGTGACAAGAATGTTGCTTGCTTGAGCAGGCTATTTTCAGCATGATCTTGCTGCGGTGTGGGTTGTCTTCTGGTCGTTTGATTTTTGGATTTTGGCTGTGTTTAAATTTGATTCAAACATCATTCCTAATCAGTTAGTGGAATAATAACTTTATCCTAATGGAAGTTATTTTATAACTTCCATGTAACTTCCATGAAGTGGTCTTTGTATATTATTATATAAGAGGGAGTGGTTGGTTGCAAAATAGATGTTGAACAAGAAACATTCATCAAAGCGACAAAGCCTGAATAATGCCTTTTTCTGGCGTAATATCATATTTGAGAAAATATGAGATAACATTTTTAAATTACATCATTGATGAAACCATCTTGTATCTCACAAGTTTTAATTTGGATTTCTCTTGTTGCTTAAGTGAGGGTGATTAAAGACTTGTAGAAAGGTGTTTTTTACACGCATGAAGATGTTTATTGATGATAGTTTTGTACCCTCATTTTCCTATTCACCCTTGTATTTTTCTAATGTGATTTACTAATGGCACTTGGTCGCTTGAACCCTTTTGGCTAGTGATTTATAATGATTTTATTTTTCTGCATACAATTGAGAGAGACTATTGCAAAAGATGGACCTAGCGTTTTCTCACACATTTGTAGATCTTTTCCCTTTTTATAGATTATCCTGTAGCAGTTGTAAATGGCAGGTATAGTTTATATAAGAACGGGTAGTGCAGCTGTAATTCCCGCTTTATTGGTAGAGTGATAGATGATTCCTTAGGAAGAGCTATGCATCAAACTCCTCCTCATGCTCCGGTCAATCAAACTCTTGGCCAATTATACTCCCGATTGATCAAACTTCTTGACCAACCAATTGAATACACTGAATAGTACTATCCTTCAAATATCTTCCCTTTTTTATTTTATTTTATTTTTTTTTTCTGAAAGATACTATGAATTGCTTCTTTTGCTGGCATGTTTTTTTTATTGTAAATAAAACAAATTTGATGGTTGCAAGTGATAAAGGCTTTTATTGTTTTATGCATTATGATTTACACAATGAATTTGGCTATCATCTTCTGCAGCCATGCTGAACCAGTGAACTAAGCATCACTAATTTGTGCATTCTCTTCCATCCCTGAGATAATTGTCTCAGCTTGTTTTGTGTTTCATTCCCTGTAACTGTGAACTGTTTTCATCATCATTCTTATACCTCCTTGCAAATGTTGTACCTAGTCCTGACAAACTTATCTGCACTTCTGAAACTAAGCTAATTTCTTTATGTAATGTGCAGGTCTACACAACATATAATCTTTAGTAAACAGCCATGGGAGAATTTTTGGCACTTTCACAGTCCGCTATACTGCTTCCTCATTCTCGGGTCCAAGCTTGCAACCGAAGGCAGCATTCCTTTGATCACTATCAACCATTCCCAACAATGCCCTTATCCTTGCGTGCTCTAACTAGGTCACCTACATATTCCCCACATATTTCCTCTCGACAGAACAGATTCATGTGGGGGATCACTGCAGGTGTTGTCTCTGACTCTAGCATTCCAACCACCTTTGCAGCTGATTCAGCTGGGAGAGAGTACTCCATTGCACCAGACTCTGGCGGTGATGGAAATGGCCCGAGTGATGCAAATGGCAATGGAGGCGATGGTGGAAATAATGACAATAATAACGGTGGTAATGAAGGGGGATCGGATGATGGCAAGGAGGATCATAGCAAACGGAAGGCAGCTCTTTCCATGTCCCAGAAGTTGACACTGGGCTACGCTTTCTTGGTTGGAGCCGGTGGAGTCATGGGCTATTTGAAGAGCGGCAGCCACAAGTCCTTGATCGCGGGTGGAGTGTCAGCCTCGCTTCTGTATTATGTCTACACCGTACTTCCAACAAACCCTGTTTTCGCATCATCCGTGGGTTTAGTCCTCTCCGCTGGGCTCTTGGGCGTCATGGGTTCGCGCTTTATGAAGTCGAAAAAGGTCTTCCCGGCTGGTGTTGTCTCCTTTGTGTCTCTTGTTATGAGCGGTGGTTATTTACATGGAATCATGCGCAGTGTGCATTAGAATAGATGAAGAAGTTGTGGGATGCTGTCAGGAAGTTGTGGTAGGTAGAGTTCATGAGTGTGACAAACATCTATTTCCATCTTTTGCCTTCTTGTTTGAACAAGTTTTTGAATTGTTGTCTGCATCCCTAATTAAATCAACTCAATAATAGACTATTAAAATAAATTTCAACCGACTCAAATGGCCCAAATATCTATATAAACCCTAGTTATCACCGGTCAATAGGTGTCATTGTTGGAATTTTTTGTACTTTTAGTCGCACGATTATAGTGGCAATGGCAGAATTGATTCATGACTTTTGAATCTTGCAATTTTAGTCCACGACTATTGATTTTTTTGCAAAAATGGTCCTTCCGGCCATTTTTCCGTCAAAATTTCACAGGAAAAAAAATCTCTATTTTTATCCGGGTTAAAATTGACATTTTACTTATCTCAAAAAATTAAAAGAAAAAAATTGATATTTGACTACATACAATATTACTGGGCTACATACTACTGCCCCAGGCGGCGGAGTACATGTACCACTCCAATGCTGCTGCCGGATAACCCAACTAGCCCGGGGAACGCCACGGCCGCTCCGCCGCTTACTGACAGCCCTGCCTGCTCTAGGAACTCCGCCGCCTGGGGCAGTAGTATGTAGCCCAGTAATATTGTATGTAGTCATATATCAATTTTTTTTCTTTTAATTTTTTGAGATAAGTAAAATGTAAATTTTAACCCGGCTAAAAATGGAGAATTTTTTTTTCCGGTGAAATTTTGACGGAAAAGTGGCCGGAAGGACCATTTTTGCAAAAAAATTAATAGTCGTGGACTAAAATTGCAAGGTTCAAAAGTCGTGAATCAATTCTGGCAGTGCCACTATAGTCGTGGGACTAAAAGTGCAAAAAACTCGTCATTGTTGCATCATCATATATTGCGAAGAGTGGATGGGATGTCAATCCATTTACGGAGGGTTTGATTGGAGGGAATTGTTTTTGACATCACACACGAATAAGATATTTAGTATCTAGAGAAACTCTAGTTACTCTCTATTAATGCAGCATCATTTACTACTTATGAGTAAAAATAGTATATCAATCAGTTTATTAAAATAAAATCCAACTCACCCAAATATATATAGAAACTCTAGTTGCTATAAATCAACATGAGTCATCTTTAATTCATCTACCACTCATTAATAAAAAATAATATAACCTAGATATTTTTTATTATTATTATTTTTTTTTTTGTTGCAAAAGTAGCCTAGATATCTATAGAAAGAGTTAATTTCAGCAATGGTCCTCTGAGTATAGTGATTTTCCACAATTGGTCCTCATCTTTTAATTTGGACAATTTTGACACTCGACTATCAAAATCTTTTCAATATTGATCCTTCTGTCATAAACCTGTTAAGTGGATGTCAGATAGAATGATAAAACCATCATTTCACTTGCTGAGTGTAATTCCTTGTCATATGAATATTGAAACTGGTTTGAATAGAGTTTAAGTCCTTTATAGGAAAGAACACTTGTCATCACCTCCACTAAACCTTCATAAACAAAAAGAACACTTATCATCACCTCCACTAAACATCACGTATTTATGATTCCTCAGATCGAAGAAGGCAGTAAAAGGCAGGAATGAACTCATGAAGGATGATAAGAAGGATGGGCTTTTCTGAGGAGAAACTTCCAGATTTGAAGTTGCAACAACAGATTTTATGGTTAGGAATTTCTATGTTATACGTAATATGGTAATTGAACAACTGAACAAGTATTTGAGAATGTTGATTATATTATATTGCCAGCACTAAAGTCAAACATTTACAAGAAGTCGGATTCAACTTCAAACACCACCATTGAAGAAAGCATTCCCAGTCAAACGTCATCGTTTTTTACCTTATTAACATCGAAACATTAGGCAAAAACAGTCAAACGTCAAAAATTAGCCGGAAATGTCGATGGATTTCACATCACGCTACTTCTTCTCCCCTCCTTTGGAACTATGACGGTCAAAAGTCAGAACGTTGTTGTCCATGCTAGCCTTCACTTGATCCAACTTAGCATTCTCCGACAGCCGGAACCTCCTGAAGAACTTTCCGAAGCTTCGCTCGATGCGGTGCCAAGTGTCACCCTTTTCCTCCAACTCACGCTTCCGCTCGCCGCTGATCTAGAGAAGATTTGGGGATTTTGATATATGTGGGTATAGAAGTTTGGGGTTTTGATTTACTTCGTATCTACAGAGAGGAACAACAAGGAATTATACACTCAGTAGGTGAAAGGACGGTTTTACCCTTCTATTTGACGTTCACTTAACAAGTTTATAACGGAAGGACAAACATTGAAAAGATTTCAATAGTGAGTGTCAAAATTGTCCAAATTAAAATACGAGGACAAATTGTGAAAAATCACTATACTCAGAGGACCATTGCTGGATTTAACTCTATATAGAAACCTACAAAACAACCTTTTAACATTACCTAAAAATGAAGTATGTTTTGATTTTAAAAAAATAAATAAAAATTACCATCACCCAACCATGTCTCTCCCACCACCAAAACCACAACACCTCTATAAGCCATAGCCCACTACTAAGGTTGTGCTTATCCCAACCAATCTTTCCCTTGCTAGATGAACTGACACATTGAATTTTTTTTATATATATATGATGACATGGTTAGAGCACCAATATCTGTTCATTTTTCTTGCATTTTTTAGAACAAAAAATCAACTTTGGATTTTTTTAGAGAAGTGGCATGCAGTTTTTTGTCAAAATCTTCCTCCAGAAACAAAGTTTTTCCAGAGAAATAATTGTGGAGATATTGCAGAAGAAATAATTGATGTTGGGGTTCAAACAGATGTGGAGGGCTGGTTTTTTCACTTTTGTTCTCCCTGCAAGAAATGCATATTTGTGGGGTCCATAATATGAGAGAGAAAAACAAGACAGTAGGCGCGCTGATAGTGATCCTTTTCCTTTTTTTTTTTTTTTTGTTTTTTTAAATCAATTTTGTTTTTTTTTTTCTCGCCCTCTCATATTTTCTTTCTTAATCACACATACAAATACTCTTCAAAAATCGCAATGAAAATAAAATACTAAGAGCAACCCCATTAGGGGGATCATGCTCAAATTTTAGAATAGTAAAATCTCATATGTTTTGTTTTTTCAGAAATGGAGGTGTTAATTTTTGAAAAATTCTTTCTATTGTAACACTCCCAGATCTATCTAAAAAAAAAAATTACAAAAAAAACAAAAACAAAAAAACAAAAAACAAGGGTGAGACGCGCAAGTGCGTTTCACCCTGCGGCCTAGCGCGCCCGCTAGGGCGATTGAGAGTGGCCGCCAACTGGCAACACTCTCAATTGAAGACTTTTTTTTTTTAATTTCATTTTAAAATCATGCTGGCCATTGCATTTGCAATGGCCAGTTCTTTTTTTTATTATTTTTTTTTAAACAACGGTTAAATTTATATTTATTAATTAAATTAAAATTCTTAATTATCAATAATATTATTATTAAATTTAAAATTATTAATAATGTTATTATTAAATTTATAATTATAATTTTTAGAATGATACATAAAGAAATAATTAAAATATATAAGATAAAATGGTGAGTCAATAAAAAATTGAAAAAAAAAAAAAAACCTAAAATTAATGTGGAGAAAATTTTTGTAATTGAGTGAGATAGTAGATGATGAGGTGGATGTTGAGATCCACAAAAAAATGGGAAAAAAATCACAATTATTGAAAATGCCCTAAGGGCATCCTCAATAGTGAGAATCTTGGTGTAGTTTTTTAAGGAGTTTTTGGAGGTATGATTAGAAAAGAGAAATGAGTGAAAAAATGAAAAATAAAAAACTGACAAAATCCCTGCAAACCCCCCCCCCCCCCCCCCCCCCCCCCCCCCCAAATCCCCAAAACCCACAAATTAACCAGACTACCCCAACCCTCTATCTCCTCTCTCATCTCTCCTCCACATACTCATTTTTTTCTATGCAAAATCCCTTGTTAGGGATGCTCTTAGCAAACTTGCTATTGCAACAAGTTTGCTAACTTGGCAAAGGCTGCTACAGCAATAGTTGTGGCAGCCTTTTGTACTTTTTATATACTCCCTCAATCCTGTAATGCATGCCTTCTTTGTTTTTGGCACGGATTTTAAGGCAAACAATAAAAGTGGATTCTCTTTCCATTTATGCCCTTATTTCTTTTTTGTGAACACTCATTTATGCCCTTGTCTTCTCCAACTTACCTACTTCTCTAACGGAAACGAAGGTCATCAATTCAAGTAGTAAAATTTTGACAAGAGCATATGTCGGTGGCGACTTTTGAAACCCATTAATTACAAGAAGAAAAGAAGAAAAAGATGATGCTGATGATGAATGGGGATTTTGAAGAAGAAATTTTGAAATGGCAATCAAGAGAACAAAGAAGAAAAGTTTATGTTGCAAAAAAAAAAAAAAAAAAAAAAAATTCATTTATTCTTCTTCTCTAAACTGAGCACAACTTTTGAGGACAGTATTGTGTGGAGTTGTGGTTAAAATCTAAAGGTTAATCTTGTAAAAATAAAAATATAATGATATTATTTTTAAGAAATAGACAATATTTTGAGACTAACAAAAAAAAAAAATTACAAAAATAAAGACAACCTAACAAAATATCTCCCTCACTCTCTTAAATCTCTTGACAAACCCCATTACCAACTTCCTTTCAACCCTTCAAACGCAATAACCCATCACCAATCTCTACATTCACAATTTGACACCCCTATGACCTACATTCCATTTAATGCACACAAACTGAACATTCCAACTAGACCTAGCAGAATCTTTTGCCCAATACAAACACCCATCAATTTATATATAGCTATGATATTTGAACCCAACAATATAATTCAACAAAGCAGAGTCCATAGACAATAGAAATGAAAAAGAGTTTCATTAATTGATAACCAAACATTACGTTTACAACACAACTAACAATTACACCTTCTATAAGCAAAGAATGGCCCCAAGTCACATACAGAAACAAGGGACAAAACCCCACTAATCTACACTATCAAATCAAGCAGCCTTCTTCTTGGGGGACTTGGCAGCCTTTGCCTTTGGCTCCTTTGTTGCCTCAGATCCACTCTTCTTGGGCAACAACACAGGGTTTATGTTGGGCAGCACCCCACCATGGGCAATGGTCACCCCAGCCAACAACTTCCCCAGCTCCTCATCGTTCCTCACAGCCAAAAGAACATGTCTGGGAATGATCCTGTTCTTCTTGTTGTCCCTCGCTGCATTTCCAGCCAACTCCAAAACCTATAACCAACCAAAACCCCACCTCGTAAATCACAAACATAAATCTGACACTACTGGTAATTATGAAATTTCAGACTACCTAAAAGTTATCTTAAATCAAATCGAAAATCTTGTTCCAATCACTTTTGATATCTAAAAAAATTATTTTCGACCACTTTTTACTTTCAAGTGATCGAAAATTTCACAATTTCCAGTAGTGTAAAACAAACAGACACACATAAATCACTACATACCTCGGCAGCCAGGTATTCGAGAACGGCAGCCATGTAAACAGGAGCGCCGGTGCCGACACGCTGGGCATAGCGGCCCTTCTTGAGGTAACGCCCGATCCTACCCACCGGGAACTGAAGCCCGGCACGGACGGAGCGGGTAACCGGCTTCTTCTTCGGGCCGCCGCCTTTCCGGCCGCCGGCACCCTTCTTTATCTTCGCCGCCGGAGCATCCATGGAATGATAAGCTAAATTAAGCTAAACTCTTTGGGTATAAAAAGATTGGAGCGCTTAATGCGGAGGATTGAGCACGATGAAGAGCAGGCGGTTGTCGCCTCTCTTTTATAATGGTCTCGGTGTCAACTGGGAGTGGGGGGCTGAATCTTGGCCGTTGATTTGATGTTAATCGAAGACTGGAAAGCGCGAGGATGGAGATCCGTGGCATTTCGTTTTGGACCAATAGCGAGCCAACTTGAATTTGAATTTCGCGGTGGGTGAGGCCTGAAATCGGATAAGGTCACGAAATTCTCCCGCCTAAACATTTCGGGGTTTTCAGATATTTTCTTTTTCTTTTCTGAAAACAGACTAAAGATTACACGTATGTTTTCGTTTTTTATTCAACTAGTATTTGCACCTGGGCGATTCACGGAATGAATATGTTGTAATATATTAAGAATATATGAATTGATATATAATTATTTAAATTAGAACATCAAATATTATATAGTGCACTTAAAGATATGATTTGAATCGTTTATATATTTTGATGTTATCATTGCTTGAATTTGTGTAAATAATTGCTCAAATTAATAGCTAATGTCAAGATGTACGGATGCGGTCCTATAATTTTGAAGACTTTTTTATCATTGTTTAGTATTTTCATACATTAGGTAAATGTGTTCGTTCTCTAACAACTCAGTTATAGAAATGAATTGCTATCCATATTCATTTGTATGGAAGATATATTTTTTTGTCTAGATATATAGCAACTTTTTCATTTAAAAAAAAATAATATTACCGATTATATTTACACATTATTGAAACCTCTTTGTAGAGGACATTGATAGTGACAACATAATCTAACATCTTCTCCATCAGGACGAGTTACTTGGGTGAAATATATAATGGTAGAATATCACTCAATTAGTTATCCTTTTATATTTTCAGTCAATTCGTAATATCAGATTCATTTTCAGCCAATTTTTTTTTTTTATTTTCAATCAATTAGAATATCAAATGCAATGATATTTTTACCTAACTTCCGTTCCATTTTTAATTGATGATGTAGATATTATTATTGAAATATTTCTGTTACATTTTTAATTTACCTTTACTATTTTTTAGAATATGCATTTACTATTGATAATGTAGAATATTATTATTCGAATATTTTTCTCCAATTTTTAATTTTCATTCCATTTTTAATTAAAATGCAATGATCTTACCATTTTTTTAGTCAATTATAGATCATTTTTTATTTGCAGTCAATTATTAATATTCATTTCCTTTTATATTTTCAGTCAATTAGTAATATTAGATTCATTTTCAGTTAATTATTCATTTTTATTTCCAATCAATCAGTCAATTAGAATATAGATGCAGTGATATTTTTACCTAATTTTCGTTCCATTTTAATTTTTTTTTTTGAAATACCATTTTAATTTGATGATGTAAAATATTA